>NW_017684887.1:0-7205 GCF_001879085.1 Nicotiana attenuata | reverse complement strand
TATATATATATATATATATATATATATATATATATAGGTATGGCGTGGCTCAGTCCCGTCTTTGTACAATTATATTTCTATTAGAGGTCTGTAGATAGTATGTCTAGTTGGATAGTATGTGGCCTTGTCGGCTTCTAGTTTTGAGGTATATAGTTGTCTATAGCAGCGTTGTCGGCTCGCCCTGCGTATGTTGCACGTATATGTATGTATGCCTTTTTGGGCAGGTTTGCTTCATGTATATTATTCTCATAATTCAGTAGATGTTATTCAGTTTTATATCTTAGATGCATGCTTAGGGGTGTTTAACAGGTAGGACTCGGGCCGTTGCGGCCCATCGGTTTGGGTCGTGACAAAAGTGGTATCATAGCCAAGTTTTGTCCTAGGGTAGTCCACAGACCGTGTCTAGTAGAGTCTTGTTTATGGGTGTGTTGTGCACCACACTTATAG
The DNA here is from genome assembly GCF_001879085.1 of Nicotiana attenuata. Lineage (NCBI taxonomy): Eukaryota > Viridiplantae > Streptophyta > Magnoliopsida > Solanales > Solanaceae > Nicotiana > Nicotiana attenuata. The sequence continues at coordinate 6,758 of NW_017684887.1, read as the reverse complement.
ACATGAGGCTATAGGACATATAGGATGTTATCCTCTCTTTTTATCTTAGATCGTGCGATATAAGAATTCATGTTCCTAATGATATGTTATATTTTCAGCGATGCCTCCAAAGACTACAGCTGCTCAAAAGGGAAAGTCTGTGGCTGGCGAGACTACTAGTCGAGCGCCACGAGTTACTAGGGCTTGGGGAGAGTCTCATAGTGAGGTTCCATCTCAGACTTCACATACCCCGCCCTTTCCAGAAGAGTTTCAAGGGGCACCAGCTCTAGCGCCCGCCCATGTACGTCCAGCTCCTTAGCTAGATGCACCGGGTCAGGAGATGAGAAATGCTATTCAGCTATTAACCCGATTAGTACCCGCATAGGCTCGATGTCAAGAAGTAGGTATTGGTCATGCAGATAGGTCCGTCAGTGCAAGGGTTCGTGACTTCATTAATTTAGACCCTCTGGTATTCGCTGGGGCAGATCCAAACGAGGACCCTCAGGTATTTATTGATAGAGTGCAGAGGACGTTATGGGTAATGAAGGCCACTGCGACTGAGTTAGTCGAGCTAGCTTCCTATAGACTCCGAGATGTCGCAGTTAATTGGTACGAGTCTTAGGAATTGTCCAAAGGTGAGGATGCCCCTCCAGCAGTATGGCAGGAGTTTACATAAGCTTTTCATCATCATTATCTGCCACCAGAGCTTAGGCTGGCTAGAGTTGATAAGTTCTTGACCCTTCGGCAAGGTAACATGAGTATTCGGGAGTACAGTCTTCAGTTTGACTCATTGGCTAGGTATGCTCCCACTATTGTATCTATGATGGAGAATCGGGTGCACCGGTTGGTGATGGGATTAGAGCCTCACTTGCTTAACGATTGTATGTCGGTCTCACTTCTGCCAAACATGGATATTTCTCGTATTCAGACATACGCTCAGGGTGTAGAGGAGCGTAAGCAGAAATAGAGGGCTGATCGTGAGCATGATAGAGCCCAGAATAAGAGAGCGAGGTCTTCGGGTCCTTCTGGTGAGTTTTGAGGTGGTTAGAGGCAGTAGTACCCGAGGTATCCAGCCCAGCCATCGGCTAGTGCGCCCCCTCAGTTTGGCGGTAAGAGATTTGATCGTTCCACATATTCAGGGTCTGGTCAGAATTTCAGGGCCTCAGGTTCTCAGTATAGGGATGAGTCAAGTAAGATAAGGTCGCCCTTGCAACGATGTGCTCAATGTGGTAAGCAGCATACCGGGCAGTGCCGTATGGGATTAGGTGCTTGTTATACCTGTGGTTATCCGCCACGTTATGAGGGATTGTCCGATGAGAGGTGATGCAAGCATAGCTCAGCCAGCGGGATCTGTAGCTGGTTCGTCATCATCAGTACGCCGCCCTAGGCAAGGTCCACAAGAACCAATGAGTTGTTGTAGAGGCAGAGGCGGAGCATCTAGCTCGAGCAGTCCTCAGAACCGCATTTATGCATTGGCAGGAGGACAGGACCAGGAGTCATCGCGTGATGTTGTTACAAGTATATTATCAGTCTCCTCATATGATGTATATGCACTGATTGACCCAGGTTCCACCTTATCATACGTTACTCTGTTGGTTGCTAGTAAGTTTGAAATAAAACCTGAATTGGTTAAATCTTTTGAGGTGTCTACACATGTTGGGGACACAGTGATAGCTAAGCAAGTATATATGGGTGTATAATAGTAGTTCATGGTCGATCTACCGTAGCAGACCTAATCGAGTTAGATATTATAGAATTTGATGTTATAATGGGTATGGATTGGTTGGCTTCTTGTCATGCCAATGTTGATTGTAGATCAAAGATAGTCCGATTTCAATTTCCAGGGGAGCCTGTTTTGGAGTGGAAAGGTAAAACGGCGTCGTCGAGATGTAGATTTATTTCCTATCTCAAGGTAAGGAAGATGATCAGTAAGGGCTGTATTTATCACTTAGTTCAGGTTCATGATATTGAAGTAGAGTCACCAACCATTCAATCCATCCCTGTGGTTAATGAGTTTCCCGATGCTTTTCCCGATGAGCTTTCGGGTCTTCCGCCAGAACAAGAAATTGAGTTTACCATTGACCTACTACCAAATACTCATCCAATATCTATTCCTGCCTATAGAATGGCCCCCGCAGAGCTGAAAGAGTTAAAGGAACAACTAAGGGATTTTCTTGAAAAAGGTTTTATCAGACCTAGTACGTCACCGTAGGGAGCACCTGTGTTATTTGTGAGAAAGAAAGATGGTTCCTTACGGATGTGTATTGATTATAGGCAGTTGAATAAGGTGACAATCAAGAATAAGTACCCGCTCCCGAGGATTGATGATTTATCTGATCAGTTGCAAGGAGCCAAGTGTTTTTCAAAGATAGACTTGAGGTCTAGGTACCATCAGGTAAGGGTTAAGGATGAAGATATTCCAAAGACAGCATTTAGTACCAGATACGGGCACTTTGAGTTTCATGTTATGTCGTTCGATTTGACTAATGTCCCAGCAGTATTCATGGATTTGATGAACCGTGTGTTCAGGCCCTTTTTAGATTTGTTCGTAAGTGTATTTATCGATGATATATTGGTGTATTCTCATTCAGAGGGTGAGCATGCAAATCATATGCGTACTGTGCTCAGAGTTCTACAAAAAGGGAAGTTATATGCAAAATTCTCTAAATGTGGATTCTGGTTGAACTCTGTAGCTTTTCTTGGGCATATCATTTCGGGTGAAGGGACCCGGGTGGATACACAAAAGATTGAGGCAGTAATGACTTGGCCTAGACCTACAACACCGACGGAGGTTCGTAGCTTTCTCGGTTTGGCAGGCTATTACAGGAGATTTGTAGAGGGATTTTTTCCCTTTCAGCACCTTTGACAAAGTTGACTCGGAAGGGAGCAAAGTTTCAATGGACTGACGCTTGTGAACGGAGTTTCCAGGCATTGAAAGACAGATTAACTTCAGCACCGGTTCTATCACTCCCAGAAGGGACTGATGGTTACGTTATCTATTGTGACGCTTCAGGCGTTGGGTTGGGTTGTTTGCTGATGCAGCATGGTAAGGTTGTGGCTTATGCGTCTAGACAACTAAGAAAGCACGAGAAGAACTACCCGACCCACGATTTAGAGTTAGACGCGATGATTCATGCACTAAATATGCGGAGGCACTACTTGTATGGCATTCATGTTGATATCTATACGGATCATAAGAGCCTTCAGAATATCTTCAAGCAAAAGGAATTGAATTTACGTCAAAGGAGATGGTTGGAGCTACTTAAAGATTATGACGTTGATATTTTATACCATCCGAGGAAGGCAAGCGTAGTAGCCAACGCCCTCAGCCGTAGATCTATGGGTAGCATGTCATATTTACAGCCAGAAAAGAGGGGAATAGCTCAGGTTCATCAGCTAGCTAGTCTCGGAGTTCGCTTACTGGACTCAGGTGATATTGGAATTACTATTTAGGATACGACAACATCCTCTTTAGTAACTGAAGTAAAGGAACGCCAATACGAGGATCATGTGCTAGTTCATTATAGGGATACCACCCCTCAGAAGGTGAAGGCACCGTTTGAAATTAAAGAAGATGGGGTCCTCAGATATCGAGGACGATTATGTGTCCCCAATGTTGCAAGGCTGCGTCGGCAGGTTATGGGAGAAACTCACTATTCTCGTTATTCTGTCCATCCAGGAGCGACAAAGATGTATCTTGATATCAGGGAAGTGTTTGGTGGGACGGAATGAAAAAGGATATAGCGGAGTTTGTTGCTTAGTGTCATAACTGTCAGCAAGTTAAGATTGAGCATCAGAAACTCGGTGGGTTATTGCAGGCTATGGAGATTCCGACTTGGAAATGGAAAGTAATCAATATAGATTTCGTCGTAGGCTTACTTTATACCCAGCGTAAGTTCGACTCGATATGGGTGATTGTTGATAGGCTTACAAAGTCAGCCCATTTTTTGCCCGTTAGGACTACATATTCCGCAGAGGATTATGCAAGGATTTATATTAAGGAGATAGTACGACTGCATGGTGTCCCTGTTTCTATTATCTCGGATAGAGGAGCTCAATTTACAGCTAACTTCTGGAGGTCCTTCCAAAAAGGATTAGGGACTCAGGTAAGTCTTAGTACAACATTTCATCCCCAGACAGACGGACAGGCTAAGCGTACTATTCAAACACTGGAGGATATGTTATGAGCTTGTGTAATAGACTTCAAAGGTAGCTGGGATGATCATCTGCCGCTTATTAAGTTCTCATATAATAATAGCTACCATTCTAGTATTCAGATGGCTCCATACGAAGCTCTTTAAGGACGGAAGTATAGGTCGCCTATAGGTGGTTTGATGTTGGAGAATCTAGATTACATGGGCCAGACCTGGTTCAGCAAGCCATAGAAAAAGTAAAGCTTATCCGGGATCGACTGGTGATAGCTCAGAGTCGTCAGAAGTCATATTCTGACGTGCGGCGAAGAGATTTAGAGTTCGGGGTTAATGACTGGGTATTCTTAAAGGTGTCACCTATGAAGGGTGTGAGGTTTGGCAAGAAAGGCAAACTTAGCCCACGATATATTGGGCCTTATAGGATCATTCAGAGAATGGGCAAATTAGCTTATGAGTTAGAATTGCCCTCGGAATTGGAGTCTGTCCATCTAGTTTTTCACGTATCCCTGTTACCGAAGTGCATTGGCAATCCTACTTGAGTGGTGCCCACGGATGATGTACAGATTATAGAGGACTTGTCATACGAGAAAATACTGGTTGCCATCCTAGACCGACAAATCCGCAAGCTACGGAATAAGGAGGTAACCTCCACGAAAGTACTTTGGAGAAACAACAATGTGGAAGAAATAACTTGGGAGGCCGAAGAAGACATGAAGTCTAGATATCCTTACTTATTTCCTCCTCCGGAGAAGGGTCTGACTGGGACAGCGCAACCATAAGGTACGTGAATAAATTCTTGTGTTGGTTATTGTCGTTGATCGTGTGAGGCCATTGTTGTTATTGATGATTATGGTCCTATGTGGCGTTAAATTATTGAGTTTCTACAAGAAGAATGGGTAGTAGCGTTGTTACAAAGGCGACCCTGCCAAAGTTATATACATCATGGGGAGTTGAACTTTCGAGCACGAATGTTTCTAAGGGGGGAAAGATGTTACATCTTGCGTTTTCGTATGTTAAAAGTTTCGTCTTCAGTTAATTGACGTAGATTCGGGGATGAGATCATCTTGAGTTTAACGTATTTACGCTATTATAACAAGCGATAAATAAGGGTCATGAAGGATAAGGGTACACGAATTAAAGAAAATGAGTTTCGTTGGAAGTGGCCAATTTGGGATAAAATACGGGTCGAGCGATAATACTCGATAATTATGAACTAGTATCATGCAAGGTACCATATGAGCACGGTAGTATAATGTATAAAGTATATATAAAGTATATTAAAAATAAGTAGAACTTTAAGTAATTTGATGCAATTTTTAAATTATGCGGGTAATTGGTTAATTACCGGATAACGAAACATTACCCAGTTAACTAATAAGTGGATAAAAATTAATAAATTACATCCCCAAAAACGTGGCACAAAGCCACAATACTAAGAATGACTCTTAGTCATTTATGGCAGGTGGCTACCTAAGGTTAAATTGGAATTTAACCAAAATAAGACTTGTTATAAGTCTTATCTCATTTTTCATTTGGACAAAAAGGATCATAACGTCCATTAGTTATTGTTCATATATCATTCTTTCTTAGTTCAAAATACGTTAGGAGCAGAAGCTAAATCCAATTCACAAAAGATTCCAACGAGAATTTGTTGGAATCATAGCAACGTAAAATTTTGTGGTTCTAAAGAAGTACGGTACAATCTTCTCCAAGAGTATTATACAGAGTTTTTTCTACTCCAGTTATGTTAAGGCTATTCCTTATTTCTTTTGGCATGATCTATACATCACAAACAAAACAAGCAAATGCATAATTTCCATAAATGACTCTGTTCATAGAAAAACTAGGGGTCTCTTTGTTCTTGATTCCCCATGTGACATAGTATTATATCTTCTGTTCATGGGTCTCAAAATAATACGCAGTTGATAAAATTTATCCGAAAAGAATATTGAGATTTTTAACATATTTTCATGCATTTTTATTCATTTATGCATGTACATTAACCCATGACCAGATGTCGTTATATACGCGTATTTATATGTATATATTTATGTATATGGGATATGGGAAAAAGGTTACGGCGTTATATACACACCACCACCTGATCAGTTGGTATATGTTGATGATGTTTCCCCAAATGGCCGAGATGATATGATGGGATGCCCTCAGTGGCTTGATGATATTATGTACACCCATGGCTATGCATGACACGACATTTATATGCACGTGCATGACATTATAAATGTTTCAGAATTTACAAAGTTGTTTAGATTTACAGATGGATTTCTTTATTCCATGTTTCATCTATGTATTTACGTACTGATTTTCATGCCTTACATACTCAATACATTTTTCGTACTGACGCCTTATTTTACGGGGCATGCGTTTCATGCCCGTAGATGCAAGTAGGCAAGCTGACGGTCCCCCTTCTTAGGATCTTTGATCAGCGAGAGTTGGCGTATTCCACTTGATCCGGAGCTGCTTTTGATCTTGGGTATGGCGTGGCTCAATCCCGTCTTTGTACAATTATATTTCTATTAGAGGTCTGTAGACAGTATGTCTAGTTGGATAGTATGTGGCCTTGACGGCTTCCAGTTTTGAGGTATATAGCTATAGCAGCCTTGTCGG
>NW_017684886.1:3900-7205 GCF_001879085.1 Nicotiana attenuata | reverse complement strand
GGGTCGGGATTGGGGATCATACTAAAACCTCCTACCGGGGGACGTCATTAGGCAGTCTATACGGACGAGGAGGTTGACTAACAATGAAGCCGAGTATGAGGCTATGATTGCAGGTTTAGAATTAGCTAGGAGCCTCGGCGCCGAAGTGATCGAAGCCAAGTGCGATTCTCTTCTTGTGGTAAATCAGACGAACAAAACGTTCGAGGCCAGGGAGAGCCGGATGCAAAGGTATGTCGACAAACTCCAAAACACCTTGCACAAATTCAAAGAATGGACTCTCCAACACGTACCCCGAGATCAAAACAGCGAGGCCGATGCCCTCGCCAATCTGGGCTCGACAGTCGAGGACGACGAGCTCGAGTCCGAAAAGGTGGTACAGCTAATGAGGTCGGTCGTAGAAGAAGGGCACGCCGAGGTCAACTCAACTAGCCTTACTTGGGACTGGAGAAACAGGTATGTGGACTATCTAAAAACAGGAAAACTCCCACAGGACCCCAAAGAATCAAGGGCATTGAGAACAAAAGCGGCCCGTTTTTGTTTGGCCGAGGACGGAGTCTTATATAAAAGAACCTTCGGAGGACCACTCGCCATATGCCTTGGCCCCAGAGACACAGAGTACGTATTAAGGGAAATCTACGAAGGGTCATGTGGCAACCATTCGGGCGCGGATGCGTTGGTCCGAAAAATAATTCGAGCTGGATACTACTGGGTCAACATGGAACAGGATGCAAGGGAATTCGTACGAAGATGCGACAGGTGTCAAAGGCATGCGCCATTCATCCATCAGCCTGCTGAGCTGCTGCATTCGGTCATCTCCCCATGGCCTTTCATGAAATGGGGAATGGACATAGTGGGCCCGCTTCCTCGAGCTCCAGGTAAGGCTCAATTTATTCTTTTGGTTACTGACTATTTCTCCAAATGGGTTGAAGCGCAGGCTTACGAAAAGGTTCGAGAGAAAGAAGTAATCGACTTCCTTCGGGACCACGTCGTGTGGCGGTTCGGGATGCCTTCCGAAATAGTATGTGACAATGGGAAACAGTTCGTTGGGAGCAAGGTATCAAAATTCTTCGAGGATAACAAGATCAAGAGGGTATTGTCAACCCCGTACCATCCCACCGGAAACGGGCAGGCTGAGTCGACCAACAAGACCATCGTTCAGAACCTAAAGAAAAGGTTACAAGACGCAAAAGGAAAATGGAGAGAAATGCTGCCCGAAATCCTATGGGCCTACCGGACAACCGAAAGGACTAGTACCGGTGCCACTCCTTTCTCTTTGGTTTACGGAGCCGAGGCCTTGATCCCAGTCGAGGTGGGCGAACCCAGCGCTAGATTCCGGTATGCAACCGAGGTTACCAACCAAGAAGCAATGCTCACCAGCTTGGATCTTTTAGACGAAAGGAGAGAGGCCGCACTAGTTAGGATGGCAGCTCAGAAACAAAAGATCGAGAGATATTATAACCGAAGGGCTCGTCTTTGACACTTCAATATAGGGGACTTGGTACTAAGGAAGGTCACCCTCAACACTCGAGACCCTAACGAAGGGAAATTAGGACCGAACTGGGAAGGCCCTTACACCATTTTGAAGGTAACCGGAAAGGGTTCGTACAAGTTAGGAACGATGGATGGGAAAGAACTACCCAATAACTGGAATATAGGCCACTTGAAGAGATACTACTGCTAAAGGTAAGTCTTCTTTCTTCTTCGCTTCCATAAATTTTTTGAGACTTGTCCGATCCTAACCCGTGCAGGTCGATGATCGGTTGCTAAGACAAGTTCGGACATCGGAGAGACTGAAAGCACGAGCTGCACTCTTTTTTCCTTCGACCGTTTTTGTCCCAACTCGGGTTTTTCGGCAAGGTTTTTAACGAGGCAGCAAGAACATCGTGCTACTACAAAGGTATCTAAGGGTAAATCATTGTATACTAGATCACCCTCCGAAGAAGGCGAAGGTCAATAAGAATAAATGTAAGGGTCAAACGGCCAAAGCGAGCCGTGCCCAACTAGCCTGACCTAATCCGCCCGGATCAGTATGATGTATTGACTATTACTGCAATAGCAAAGACTATCTGATGCATATTCACATCATAACCTAAAGATTTTGTTCGACTCTTCGGTATGCTTTCAAGTCCGATCTCATAAGACCTCCTCGAGGCATATTCGATCTCATAAGACCTCCTCGAGGCATATTCGATCTCATATTCGATCTCATAAGGCCTCCTCGAGGCATATTCGATCTCATAAGACCTCCTCGAGGCATATTCGAACCATAAGACCTCCTCGAGGCATATTCGATCTCATAAGACCTCCTCGAGGCACATTCGAACATAAGACCTCCTCGAGGCATATTCGATCTCATATTCGATCTCATAAGACCTCCTCGAGGCATATTCGATCTCATAAGTCCTCCTCGAGGCATATTCGATCACATAAGACCTCATTGAGGCATACTCGGACTCATAAGACCTCAATGAGGCAACACTTAAACTATAAGACCTCAAGAAGGCAAGTCCAAGCTCATAAGACCTTAATAAGGCGACACATAAAACTGTAAGACCTCAAAGGTGAGTTCGAAATTCGTAAGGCCTCGATAAGGCATTATTTTAACCATAAGTCCTCGAGAAGGCGGGTCCAAATTCATAAAATCTCAAAAGAGGTAATACCGGCCTCATCATCGACTTCACTAATGGCGAAGTATACTCGAATTTGTAAGACCTTAAGAAAAAGGCGTAAAATCGATACAAAACCTAAAGGTCAAATTGTGCCCAAGTTCGAATCCACTCACTCGGGGACTATCTTGTAAAAACCCTAAGGTTTGGATTTTCTGCCCGAGTTCGATTCCACTCACTCGGGGACTGTCTTGTGAAAATCTAAGGTTTGAATTTTGCCCGAGTTCGAATACACTCACTCGGGGACTAAGGTTTGAACTACACCCGAGCTCGACCAAACTCACTCGGGGACTGCTTCGAAAAAACCTAAGGGTTAGACTTCACCCGGGCTCGAATAAACTCGTTCGAGGACTATATTGAAAAACGTAAGGTTTGATTTTTTACCCGAGCTCGAATCAACTCACTCGGGGACTGCCTTGAGAAAACCCAAAGGTCGAAGTTCACCTGAGTTCGAATACATTCACTCGGAGACTATTTCGAAAAACATAAAGGACTACCATCGTTCCAAAAAGATAAAAGGCAAAGTAATAACAAGATTGAAAAAGGAGCAATAGATGGCAGAGGGCAATGTTTCATAAAAAAGCTCGCTACCGGAGCAATTACATAAGAGGGGAAAACAAAACAAAGCCTAGCCTATTC
>NW_017684886.1:0-209 GCF_001879085.1 Nicotiana attenuata | reverse complement strand
CGCTCTTCCGATCTAAATACCGTTGCGACGTGCAATCGATCCATACAATAATACAAATATCTGTTGTGGCGAGCAACCCAATCCCACATAATAATACGAATACCGTTGCGACGTGCAACCCGATCCCACAACAAGTACAACAACAAAAATGACAATAATACAAAGTACGATGAGTAAATCAACTCAAGAACTTTAAATCACAAAGAAAC
>NW_017684885.1:2132-7205 GCF_001879085.1 Nicotiana attenuata | reverse complement strand
TTCATCACAATGCTTGACAAGTTCACTAGCATCCTTGTAGAGGGTAGGCCAATAGAATCCACAAGTCAAAACCTTTGTAGCCATTCTAGCTCCACCATGATGACCACCATACGGTGAAGAGTGGCAATCTTCAAGAATTCCCATTTGTTCTTCTTCCGGCACACATCACCGAATCACACGAACGGTACATATCCGGAAAAGATACGACTCATCCCTGTAATAATCCAAGCCATCCCGTTTGAGCTTCTGCTTTAGGTTTGAAGAGAACTCATTCGGTACAATGCCGCTCACAAGATAATTGGCTAGATCGGCGAACCATGGCATCCCGGTCGTTGAAATGGCTAACAATTGCTCGTCGGGGAAGGAATCATTGATCTCAAGGCCATCATTTGGCCTCCCCTCCTCCTCCAATCGGGACAAGTGGTCCACCACTTGATTCTTACTAACCTTGCGGTCTTGAATCTCTAAATCAAACTCGTGCAATAGTAGCAACCACCGCGTCAACATTGCCTTAGAATATTTCTTGCTCATCAAATACCGAAGCGCCGCATGGTCGATGTGCACAATCACCTTAGTACCCATCAAATACGGCCGAAACTTCTCCATGGCAAAAATAGCTAGTAACTCCTTTTCAGTCACTGTGTAGTTGACTTGGGCATCATTCGTGGTCTTGCTAGCATAGTAGACCGGATTGAAGATTTTGTTGATTCTTTGCCCCAACATGCTCCAACCGCAACATTACTAGCATCACACATGAGCTCAAAAGGCAAGCTCCAATCCGGTGCGGTGATAATAGGAGTAGTATTTAACTTGAACTTAAGCAACTCGAATGCCTTCATACAATCTTCATTAAAATGGAACTTGGCATCCTTCTCCAAATGTTTTCACAATGGGCTTACCACCTTGGAAAAGTCCTTGATGAATCGGCGATAGAAACCCACATGACCCAAGAAGCTCCTCACTCCCTTCACGGATGTAGGGGGAGGGAGTTTGGAGATCACCTCAACCATGGCTTGGTCAACCTCAATACCATGTTTTGAAATTTTATGGCCGAGGACAATGCCTTCCTCGACCATGAAGTGACACTTCTCCCAATTCAACACCAAGTTTGTCTCTTCACATCTAGCCAATACCCTATCCAAATTGTTCAAACAATCTTCAAACGATTTCCCAACCACAGAAAAATCATCCATAATGACCTTAAGAATGTCCTCCACCATGTCGGTGAAAATAGCCATCATACACCGCTGAAAAGTCGCCGGTGCATTACACAATCCAAAAGGCATCCTTGAAAACAAGAAAGTACCATAAGGACATGTGAAAGTGGTCTTCTCTTGGTCCTCGGGAGTAATAAGAATTTGATTGTAGCCGGAGTATCCATCAAGGAAGGAATAAAAAGCACGCCCGGCCAACCTATCAAGCATTTGGTCAAGAAATGGAAGCGGGAAATGATCTTTCCGAGTAAATTTGTTGAGCTTCCTATAGTCCATGCACACTCTCCACCCGGTAACGGTTCTTGTGGGGATCAATTCATTCTTTTCATTTGTTACCACGGTTGATAACTAGGGATTTTGATGTGTTTCATGCTCCTTCTTGCTTACGCTTTGATTACAAATTCTTACAAAATAGTCCCAAAAGGCTCATAAGTTGTGCTTTATTGCAGGTTTGATCAACAAAGTGATGGGATGTCAAATATCGGCTCAAAAGGAGTGAAACTTGCACAAGTATCAAAGACAAAGACAACTCAGGACAAACTAGCCTTGTGCGGCCGCAGTCCATTCTATGTTGTCCGCACTAGGGAGATTCAGAGACTGGTTTTTCAAGACATCAAAGCAGTGCAGCCGCAGTAGACATTGTGCAGCCCGCACTGAAGACACCGCGGCCGCTCCACCATTCTGTGCGGTCCGCGGAAGAGAAGATCAGAGAGATGTAATTTGCCAAGGTTCAAGCCAGCGCGGTCTGCAGTCATGTTTGTGCGGACCGCATTAGAAACCTTCGCGGCCGCAGTCCATCCTGCGTGGTCCGCGGAGCCTGAGTTCAGCGAGCCAAGATTTCAAGTCCAAGAGCCTAGTGCGGCCGCAGTCCATTTTGTGCGGCCCACACTGACCCGCAGGGGTATTTTTGTCTAGTTTTTCTACCTTAGTATAAATAGAACCTTTTTCCATTTTTAGGGGATCAGATATTTTAGCACTGTAGCTGCGCTCGTGAGAAGATCTTTCTTAGCTATTTTTTGGCATCTTTACGTAGTTTTTATCATTGAAACATTGTATTTACTTTAGTAATTAATTAATATGTCTTTCTCTTCATCTATTTCTCTGATTTTATCTTCAAGCATGAGTAGCTAAACCCATTAGCTAGGGTTGTGGCTCAACCCTAGTGTGGTTAATTGATGGGGGTGGTGATTTAAAGTTAGATTGATTATGGGTGTTTGTTATTTGGGTCAATTTTATGGTTTAATTTATGAATTAGTGGTTGCAAACACTAGTTTGTGCTAAGTTGACTTGGCTCTTCTTGAGAAAGAGAGACTAAGTCTCCAAAATTGACTCAACAAGGAATTGGGATGGACCCAAGAGATTTGATAGTCCCAATAAAGGGTTGAACCTCGAGAGAGTAATTACCCGACTTGAACCCTAGTTGCTCGGGCATATATGCATACTCAATTGATCTCGAGAGAGCCAATTGGGCAAAACCACTCTTTCTACCAAGAGGTGTAGAGTGGGTAGTATTGAGTAACGGTTATAACATATTTCCCCAATCATGTCAATCGTGCCTTAGATGCAATTACCCGTCAATTAGCCACCTAGGTGAAGGTCACTACCCTAGTGCCCTTTAAACTATTAGATACAAATTGTAGCGATTTATCTCTTAGTTTAATATAGTTGAATTTTCAATTAGTAGTTTGATTATAGTAGAATATAAAGAAAACCCAAAAATGAATAGAAGACCAATTAAAAGAACACACGCAATCCTAAGCTAAATAGATACTCGACTCCAATCCTAGATCTCTGTGGATTCGATCCCGACCCAAAATCGGATAAAAGCTATTGCGACCCTCTCTTGCTACTTTTTAGTGGTGCAGAGTTGGCAGTGATCACTTTTTGGCGCCGTTGCCGGGGAGCTAACGATTTTGGCTATCTATTTAGTTAGTTTTGTGTGTTGTTCTTCTTTCCTTCTTTGTTACTAATTTGTGTGTATGATTACTACAGGTACCAAATGGCTTTAAATGCAAATGACCCTCTTGGAAGTGTGCTTGCGGGGGAGGAGGTTGAGTATATTGGAGACGATGAGGTGCCTCTTGTACCTCCCGAACCACGGCGAGGCCGCCAGGCCAATGCTAATGACAATGTTCCAGACCCTCCTCCGCCACCTCCAAGAGCGGTCCTCGGGTGCTATTGAACCAAGGCTATGCAAGTGTTATTGTCCCTCCCAGAATCCGAGCAGGCAATTTTTAGATATCCAATATGATGACCTTACTTGAGCGGCATAGGTATTTCACGAGCGTTGCGGATCAAAATGCCTACAAACATCTAAAAGGGTTCGTGGATACATGTTGGGGTAGCAAGCAGACGAATGTGCCTGAAGATGCTCTTAGGTTGAGACTTTTCCCGTTCTCACTTCAGGGAAAGGCATTAGATTGGCTAGAGAGACTCCCCAATCATTCCATCACAACTTGGGATGAGTTGGCGGATAAATTTATTGCTAAATTTTTCTCACCCGGGCATATGGCGACACTTCGAGATGAGATATTGGCTTTCAAGCAAGAACCATGGAACCTTTGCATGAGATTTGGGAGCGGTTTAGAACAATCGTGAAAGAATACCCAAACAACGATATGACCGAGGCGATGATTCAACAAACCTTCTATCGGGGCATCAATACTACAAATCAATGTATAGTCAATCAATTGGTCGGGGGTAATTTAATGAAATTGACATATGACGAAGCTTGTGAGATTCTTGATGAGATGGCGGATACATCCTCCGCATGGCAAAGTAGGACCAATGTTCCTCAAGGTGACCCTGCGGTTATTCATTTGCATAAGGAACTACATGACCATGTGCAAGCTATAGCGGAGTTGACAACTACTATGAACCAATTGGCTAAGGCACAGTTGCAACAAGTCCAAAGTCCTCGCCAAGTGAATGCCATGGAGTGTGTGAATATGCTTGTTAACAAGAGAAGGCAACGAAAGCAACAAAACCACGGGAATTCTGAGCAATTTGATGATGATTGTAATGGGTTTCAAAATGATGGCTATGATGAGCAAAATGAAGAGGTACAATATGTAAACAATTTTCAAGGCCAATGGGGAAACTCTTCCAACCAACAACAGTGGTGACCCCAGGGCAATTGGGGCAATCAACAACAAAACAATGGTAATTGGGGGAACAATAATCAAAACAACAACTAGGGCAATCAGAACAACAATCAAGGTAACCAAGGGCGTTGGAATGGTAATAACAACAATTGGGGCAACAATAACAATCAAGGTGGATGGAACAATAGGAACCAAGGAAACCGGGGGCAAGGCTTTCAAAGGCCCCCAATGTACCAACAACCGAACAATCCACCCCCTTTCCCTTCTCAAAGTCCTAGTTCTTCGGGTAATGAAATGGGTAGAATTGAAATGATGTTCGAACAGATGATAAAAAAGAATGCGGCTTCCGATGCGCAATTGGCCTCTCACAATACTTCAATTAGGAATTTGGAGGTGCAAGTAGGCGAAATCTCTCGATCATTGAATACTCGCCCGAAGGGTGCTCTACCAAGTGATACAGTAGTGAACCCAAAGGGTGGGAACAATCATGTCATGGCGGTTACAACACGAAGTGGGAGAGGCGATGATGTGAATGCCTCGAAACAAAAGCAAGTTGTTGATGATGATGTTGAGTTGCAAGAAGATGTGGTTCCTTTGGTAGTTGAAGATGTGGTTGATGACAATGTGAACAATGAAGTGATGATTGACATTAATGAAACCGAGGTGGAAACTCAAGAGGCCGTGAACCCGTCTTGGGAGCACGTAATTGACATGCCGGAGCCGGTTGTGCCAAAAGCCAAGGCACCTTTGCCTAG
>NW_017684885.1:0-610 GCF_001879085.1 Nicotiana attenuata | reverse complement strand
CATGGTGGAAGATATTTTGGAGCTCGTTTATGGATGATTTTAGTGTGGTTGGTGATTTATTTGAAGAGTGTTTGGGAAATTTGGATAGAGTCTTAGCCCGATGTGAAGACACAAATCTCGTTCTTAATTGGGAAAAATGCCACTTCATGGTTGAAGAGGGCATAGTGTTGGGTCACAAAAGTTTCTAAGCATGGGATTGAAGTAGATAAAGCCAAGATTGAGGTGATTTCAAGACTTCCTACCCCCCCCCCCTCTGGTCAAAGGGGGGAGAAGCTTCCTTGGGCATGCGGGGTTCTACCGGCGGTTCATCAAGGATTTTTCGAAGGTTGTGAATCCCCTTTGCAAGTTGCTAGAGAAAGATGCTAAGTTTGTGTTTGATGAGAAATGCAAGGAGGCCTTTGAACTTCTTAAGCACAAGTTGACCACCACCCCGATCATTACCGCACCCAATTGGAGCTTGCCTTTCGAGCTCATGTGCAATGCAAGTGACGTTGCGGTTGGGGCAGTGTTAGGTCAAAGAGTGAAAAAAATGTTTCATCCCGTGTACTATGCAAGCAACACTATGAATGAAGCTCAAAGAAACTACACGGTGACGGATAAGGAATTGCTG
>NW_017684884.1:0-7206 GCF_001879085.1 Nicotiana attenuata | reverse complement strand
GTTGTTGCCGATAAAGTCACTCCACTATTTTGAGTCTTGCCTTGGGAATCCCGTTCCTTAGTATGAAATCGGTATCCATTAATAAAATATCCCGGGTATCTTTTGGCTACCATATTAGGTCCTTTGGCTAGCCATCTTAAATAATCTGGCAATACAATATTTTTAACTTTTTCTTCAAACCAATTGCTGAATTCCCGACTATGATCCCTCGCTCTTACCCATGCATTTTGATCTACTATGATTAACAATTAAATTCTTATGTTCCCTGCAATCAAGAACATTTCCAGTTTAATCATATAATAAAGAAAAAATTATATAAAAAATAAATAAATATTAATATAATTTATCTTACTCGATAAACTTTTCCATTTGTCCATCTCCAGTATTGAACAGAGCATATCGATGTGCTTCAAAGCATAACTGCGAATCCATGAGAAAAGTATTTTTTTTCTTACTTCCAATTGGATGGCCTATATTAGGGAATATAGGTGACAAATTTTGAGAGCACTCATCATCCACAGTTTGGTACCTACTAAGTTTTGTCTTCACGCCATCATGTAGATATCTCGAACAAAAAGTCAAGCACTCATCGGCCAAAAACCCCTCTGCTATTGACGCTTCTGGACTAGATCGATTACTTACAAAGGCCTTTTACTTACATAGGTTCCTCTCAATGGGATACATCCAATGAAGATGAGCCGGACCCCCAAGCTTAATTTCATCCACCAAATGAATAGGCAAATGTGGCATTATGTCAAAAATATTGGATGGAAAATCTTTTCAAGCTCACATGTTATTTCAACAATTTCAGACTGCATTATTTCAAGATCTCTTCGCCTTATGACCTTACTACATATAGCTCTAAAGAAATTTCCCAACCTAATGAAGGCCAATGAAACATTCTTGGGCAACACTTTTCTAAGCAACTTGGAGCAAGTAATGCATTATAAAATGGGCGTCATGACTCTTGTACCCTGATATTTTCATCTCCTTCACTTGCACGCGTTTTGAAATATTCGAAGCACACCCTTTTTGTAATTTAGCATTTTTTATGACAGTACAAAACAAACTTTTCTGTTTTGATTCCATGTAGAAACAAGATTTAGCCAAACTTATAGTTCCATCATTATTTATTCTTGGTTGCAGCTCCTTTCGTATCCCCATTTCTTGTAAGTCATAGCGAGATTTTTCATGATCCTTTGATTTTCCATCTATTTCTAATAAAGTCCCAAGCAAACTATCACATATGTTTTTTTCGATGTGCATCACATCAAGATTGTGCCCCAATTTGTTATTCACCCAATATGGCAATTCGAAAAAAATGGATCTCTTTTTCCACGGACCCTTATCACTCTGAGGCCTTTTTTAGCGCTTTTTCCAAAGATATTGTTGAATTCAAGCAACTCTTCAAACACTTCTTCACCCGAAAATGGAGCAGGTGCAGGTCTATGCTCCTTCTTACCATCAAAAGACTTCTTATCTCGTCGGAATGGATGATCACGAGGCAAAAATCTTCGATGGCCCAAGTAACACATCTTATGACTATGTTTGAGATATTGAGAACATGTGTCATAATTGCAAGTGGGGCATGCCAATCTCCCCTTAGTGCTCCATCCTGAAAGCATTGCTAATGCTGGAAAATCATTAACTGTCCATATTAAGGCAGCACGCATTCGGAAAGTTTGGTTGGTTTCAGCATCAAATGTGTCTATCCCAGTTTCCCATAGTTCCTTCAATTCTTCAATTAATGGTCGTAGGTACACATCTATATCATTTCCTGGAGATGATGTACCTGGAATGATCATAGACAACATTATATACTCTGGCTTCATGCAAATCCACGGTGATAAATTATAGTTCATTAACATAACAGGCCACGTGCTATGAGAAATGCTCATGGTCTGAAACGGGCTGAAACCACCACTTGAAAGACCCAATCTAACATTTCGAGCATCTCTAGAGAAGTCTGGGTGCAAAGAATCAAAAGCCTTCCAAGCTTCCCCATTAGCAGGATGTCTTATATTCCCATCATTGGGTCGTTCATTAGCATGCCATCTCATTGCAGCAGCCGTTTCAGGACACATGAATATCCTCTGAAGCCTAGGCTTTAAAGGAAAGTACCTTAAAACCTTTACAGGGATTTTAGATCTTGCTTTAGTCAAAGGATAGAGCAATTATCGGCATTCGCATTTTCTTTCCAAAATAACATGCAATCATTACGACATGCATGTATTTTTTCATAATGAAGACCCAAATATGTTATCATGTTTCTAGCCTTGTTGAAAGATTCAGGTACCTGAGCAAAGGGAAATGCCTCTTTTATCAACTCTAACAAATCAGAGAACGCTACATTGCTTAACCCATGCAAGGATTTAAGTAAGTACAATCGAATAGTGAAACTCAGTTTACTGAAATTTTCACACCCTGGATATAACTCTTGTTTTCCTTCCTCCAGCTATTTGAAAAACTTCTTTGCATCTTCAGATAGTCGTTCCCCAACTCCTTCTTCATCCCCTGCCTGACCCTCTATATTTCTAAATGTATCATGAAGTAGTCCATCAATATCGTCACGCATGGTAGAACTTTCATCACCATTGCTTGGATGAGGTGTATTTCTCGAGGAAAATCCTTCCCCGTGAAAACCCATTTGGTATAACCATCAACAAATCCATGAACAACCAAATGATCCTCCACCACATTTTTATAATACCAATAGCGATTCATGCACTTTTTGCAAGGGCATAATATTTCATTTCCTTGGGCGGCTCGTTCAAATGCCTTATCAAGAAAATCATTCACTCCACGGATATACTCATCCGTCCATCTCAGGAGATTCATCCAACTTTTATCACCATTATCCATAGATATCCTATACGATAAAAGTAAATCAACAAAACTAACCAAATAAACCAAAATCATATTAATTTGACATTAACCACTGCTTTTAAGGGTGGAACTCAGAAAGTCACAAAGAAAGTCACAAACAGTAAAGCAATTTAAGGCCTTTAAAAGTTAACTTCTTAAAAATTATCTCTTATAATAGGAATAGTTAAAAAAATTCAAACCTTTACAAAAAAAAAATATTACAATCATCTTCAATTTCAGAAGCATCACATATACAGGCAGTGGCACTCCAGAACGACCATTGAGAAAACAACACTTATACTTAGACAAAAGAATTAAATAGTGAAAACTCAGAAAAACAGAATCTTTACTCAATTAATAAATCAACCGGGCAACTACAAAAACTTCACCTCAATCCTAAGCTAGTTGGGGTAGGCTATATAAACCCTCATCCAAATAAATTTCAGAAAATTAACTACAACCACCTTCAGTTTCAGAAGCAATGTCACACCAGAAAGACCTAGACAATAAGTTTCAAAAGGCTAAACTACACCCATTTTCAGTTTCAAAAGCACAAACATACACAGTCAGTTGCACACCAGAAAGAAGACAAACTGAGTGAAAGCAGAAGGTTTACCTCACCAAATATCTTGCTTCTTCTTTCTTCTGAAAAGGTGTGTACTTGAAATTAGTAACTAGATAGGTGTAAAACAGAATCTTTACTGAAGAAACCTGAAAATAGACCTAGGAAACATTACAATCAAGCTCCTTGTGCTTAATCAGATTTAACAAGCTATAATTATTGATCTAGCACAAAAGTGTTAGTTAAAGTTAAAGTATTCCTTTAGTTTTTTTGTTGTTGAATACATAAGTTTTTTACACCAAATGCACCAAATTAAACTGCACCAAGCATAGTGCATAACTTCACTGAATTTTTTCAGCCCTGATTAAACTAATATTAAGTACGTTATTTTTTTTTATCTAATCAATGTCAAACTATAATTTTTAATTTACAACAGAACCAAGATATTGAAATCAACAAGAACGGTTACAACAGTTTGTATAAATACGGAAGATAGTCACTCCCCAATTTCTTAGCAAAGTAATATTACTTCTCCATAAGAAACCTTCTACAAAATGCTAGCTTTTTCCTCTTCTGTATTTCCAAACATGAGTACTGAATGGTCCTTTGAAGAACCACAAAACTATGATCAGCAGAATAATATTCAAAATGAGATTTAAAGGTGGTTACATCAGTTGTGCTAATCTGTTTTGGGAGCCAAGGGAGTTTACCATTGGACCAAGTGAAACAGATCGCTTTAGCTTTGGACAACTGTGGCTATAGGTTTTTGTGGTCTTTACGTCGACCCCCACAAAGCAATAACGCGCAATTCCATGGTGAATACACGTGCTATTCTGAAATGTTGCCAGAAGGATTTCTTGATCGGACAGAGAAGAAAGGGAAAGTTGTAGGATGGGTCCCGCAACTGAAGGTTTTATCCCACGAGGCAATCGGGGGATTCGTGTCACATTGTTGTTGGAATTCGATACTCGAAAGTATATGGTGTGTGGTGCCTATAGGAACATGGACATTGCATTCTGAGCAACAAATGAATGCATTTCAGTTAGTTAAAGAAGTAGGAGTTGCAGTGGCAATCAGTTTGGATTACTGCGAAAGGACTAAAGATCAGCCAATGGTAACTGCAGACGCCATAGAAAAAGAGATTACAGAATTGATGGAAATTAATACAGTAGTAAGAGAAAAGGCAAAGGAAATGAAGGAGAAGAGCAGAGCTAGCGTAATCGAAGGCGGATCGTCTTATTTGTCCCTTGGCGAACTCATAGATGAACTACTGAAAAATGCAGCTTTGTAACTTCTTCAAAATTACCACAACTGAGGTGAAGTTTCAGTATGAGCTACATAAAGTGGTCTTATTTCTGCTTTTTGTAAGCAGAGTTAGCTCTAATTGTTGCTAACTAAGAAGTTTACTTGGTTTTGACAACTCTTATGTATGTTCTAGTTCCCATGCCGTGCTTATTCTTTGGTGATGGGTCCATACAGTTCCTAATAAGTCGAGATGGCGGGGGGTAAGATACATTAAAATGTGCAAAAGCTTCTTGAATCTCCTCTATTAGATTTTCTTACACACTGCTATAGGAATTGTGTGTTTTACCTTTGGAAACTGAGAATAAACTAAGCCTTTTTTTTATGTTGAATAAAGAGGAAATCAAACTTATAAATAATTGATAACAGTAATATGTCCTATTACTGTGGGGGAATGGTTTTCACATACATAGAGACGAAAAATTTAAAGAAAGGAACAAACAATATAATCATTCCTAATATACTGTAGTAACAACTCTTTTCTTTCTCCAATTCAAAGACGAAGGATTATCAACAATACCAATATCACTTAAAACACAGCAGAAGACGACACATTAAACCTAAAATTGAAGAATTTACCGTTGGTTATAAGAAGATGTAAAATTGAATAAAAATGAATGATTAAAGGAAAAAACCCAAATTAGATAACAATACTTACTGGATGAATCTAGAAAGAGCTTAATCTCCAATTCGTTTAGACGCCTTCTCCGATTCGAGCATAAAATTGATTTTGGAATTTGGGGAAGGTCAGCAACAGCCTTGAAATGAATCGGCTATAAGGATTGATTTTGGAGTTGAATCAAGACTTTGGTCTTTGGAGGAATGAATCGAAGAGATACTGAAGGTTTAATTCTTTGGACTTTGGATGTATCGAAGAGATACTGAAGGTGGGCGGGTTTAATTACTAGGAAAAAGGGGAAAAAGTATTTTAACATTAATTCATATTTACATTATTAAAATTAATTAAAAATAAGGGTTGATTTGGCGGGTTTAGGAAATTTCAGGCGGTAAAATGAGGAGGGAATGAAAATCGATCCAATAAAAAATATTTCTCCTGAACCGTTCCCATAAATGTATATAGTGGAAAGGTTTATAGATCCGTTGCGGAAAAATATTCTATGGCAACGGTTCTGTTACAATTGCAACGGTTTGATAGTTAAAGTGTACTGATACCTCCCCAAATGCTATTGTAACGGTTAAACCGTTACTATATCCGATCTAACCGTTGCCAAAAAATCCGTAGCCGTAGGCCCATTTTCTAGTAGTGAGTGTTGTAAGTTTGGTAGACTTGTGCGGGTTGGGAATATCTGGGTGAAGTAGGTTGGTATGTGGGAGGTGGAGGTGATTGATAGGTAGGTGGTGGATCTTGGTAGGAAGGTGCGGGTGTCTGGAAATTTGGAGTAGGTTGATATGTAAGTGGAGATATTGGGTAGGTTTGGTATTTGACTGGTGATTTGGTTCTCTGTGCAACCATTACGGCGCTTACGTCCCTCTTCTTGGATGTACCACCGGACTGCAGAGCCTTGTTGGTGGCTTGCAAAGCTTCAAAGTTAGTGACCATACCACTTTTGAAGCCTTCTTCAATCCTTTCTCCCAGCCTGATGATGTCAGAAAATTTATGGTTCTCGATCAGCATCAGTCTTTCATAGTATTACGGATCCTGAGCCCGGACGAAAAACTTGTTCATCTGTTCTTCCCCTAAAGCAGGTTGAACCTTGGCAGCCTCTGATCTCCAACGAGTGGCATACTCGCGGAAAGTTTCTGTGGGTTTCTTCTCAAATTTTGAATGTAAAACACATCTGGTGCATTCTCCGTATTGAACCTGAATCTATCCATGAAGTCGGACGCCATACTAACCCAGTTTGACCACTTCTTTGGGTCTTGGCTAATGTACCAAGACAGAGCATCTCCTTTTAGTCTCCTCATGAAAAGCTCCATGCGGATCCTCTCATATTTTCCTACTCCGACCAACTTGTCGCAGTATGTCCTCAAGTGAACCCTGGGATCCCCTGTACCATCAAACATCTCGAACTTGAGGGGTTTGTACCCATCGGACAGTTTGACATCGGGCTGTATGCATAAATCTTCGTAGTTTAGCCCCTAAATTCCTTTACTACTTTCAATGCCTTGGATCCTGGTGGTCAGCTTCTTAAGTTCTTCAGCCAAATTTCTGATGATCGAGTCTTTATCATTGGACTCGGGTATGCTTGAGATGGGTTGAGTAGGGTGCGGCATAGTTTCCACATAGATGGGGGTGTTGTGGTGAGTGTGGAGATGATCATTTGTGGAGTTCAGCGGTTCAGGGATGAGCAGTGGGGTGTTGTTGGAAGTGTGGCAAGTGTTGCAGTGGTGGAGGGGAACGGAATAGTTTTGTGGTTTCGGGATGTTTTGTGGAGGTGTGGCGTTTTGAGTGTTAGGAAAGTTGACATCTGGGGTGGTGAGGGAAAACGACAAGCTTGCCAAATTCTGGATTTGAT
>NW_017684883.1:3026-7207 GCF_001879085.1 Nicotiana attenuata | reverse complement strand
AATTATTAAAGTTCCAAGAAGAACTGGAGCAGGTTCGGAACTTGGCGAACCTGTCATTTTCTCTCACCGCTCCTGATGTCAACACCCAGAATCCCGTACCTCCACAAAACACCCCACAACCACATATACAACCCACTCATACCCAACACTGCAACGCATGCCACACTCCGAACAACACTCCACTACTCATTCCCGAGCCACTGAACACCACAAATGACCATCTCCACAACACTCCTATTTACGTTGATATTGTACCCCATTATACTCAACCAATCTCAAGTGCACCTGAGTCTGATGACAAAGACTCCCTTATCAAGAACTTAGCAGCAGAACTCAAGAAATTGACCAGCCGAGTTCAGGGCGTGGAAGGTAACAAATGTATCGAGGGGTTAAATTATGAAGACGCATTCAGCCAGATGTTGAACTTCCGGAGGGGTACAAACCTCCCAAGTTTGAAATGTTCGATGGAACAGGAGATCCCAGGGTCCACCTGAGGACATATTGCGATAAGCTGGTCGGAGTCGGAAAGGATGAGAAGATCCGTATGAAGCTCTTCATGAGAAGTCTGAAGAGGGATGCTTTATCCTGGTACTCAGCTAGGACCCCAAGAAATGGACAAGCTGGGTAGGCATGGCCTCGGATTTCATGGATAGATTCCGATTCAATACAGAGAATGCACCAGATGTATTCTACATCCAGAATTTGAAGAAGAAATCTACCGAAACATTCCGCGAGTATGCTACTCGTTGGAGGTCAGAAGCTGCAAAGGTCAGGCCGGCCCTAGAAGAAGAACAGATGAATAGGTTCTTCGTCCGGGCTCAAGATCCCCAATATTACGAGAGGTTGATGCTAATCGAGGGTCAGAAGTTCTCCGATATCATCAAACTGGGAGAAAGAATCGAAGAAGGCATTAAGAATGGTATGGTTACTAATCTTGAAGCATTACAGGCCACCAATAAGGCTTTACAGTTCGGTGGCACGTCCAAGAAGAAAGATGTGAGTGCCGTAATGGTCGCACAGGGAGCCAAATCAACACTAAAATACCACACCTACCCATCACCTCCACTTACATATCAGCCTATCCCGAATTACCAAGCACCCGCACCGTCCTATCCAAATCCACCTCCCGTCTACCAATCATCTCCACCTCTCACATATCAACCCACCTCACCCAGATACTCTCAACCAGCACCTGTCTACCAAGCTTATAATGCTCAACCCTCTCATTACCAATCACCTCCCACCCGCCAAAATTTCCCCAGACCTAGGCCAAATTTCGACCGCAGACCTCCCAGATAATACACAGCCATCGCTGAACCAATTGATCAGCTGTACGAGAGACTTAAAACTACTGGTTACGTCACCCCTATCCCAACCATAACTCCAGAGAATCCTTCCCAGTGGGTCAACCCTAATAAGACCTGTGCGTACCATTCCGGCATGAGGGACACACCCTCGACGAGTGCCGCTCATTGAAGGACAAGATTCAAACCCTGATCAACAATAAGGTCATCGTAGCAAAGGAGCCTGCTCCTATTGTTCGCAACAACCCTCTGCCTGACCACAAAGGTGGGAACATTCACATGATCGAGATCGAAGATGATTGGGACCCCAAATGGTCGATAGGTTTGATTGCTGAAGGTGATGAACCAAAGAAACCAGCGGTTACACTTAGCCCAATTGTTGTGCAGAATCAGCCCTCCAGGGACGATGAAGTAAACATGACTATACCTCTCGAATTTGAAGCGCCTCCTTCTGCAAAGGCGCCCGGGCCAATTGAGGTTGAATTTGGAGTTCCAAAAGCACCTGCACCCTTTGAAGTTGTTGTGTTACCCCCAAGGGTACCTATTCCTGTGGCAATGTCAGACATAACACCATTCCACTCAAATGCCATACCATGGGATTACACTGCCGAAGCTAGGAGGAAAGGAAAGACCAAGACAGGAGAAACAATTGCTGCACAAGGAATGACCAGAACAGGGAGGATTTATACCCCAAAACACTTAGCCGAGTCCAGTAAGCAAGCCTCGGGACGGCCTATTGAAACTGGGCCCGACGATCTTTGGAGGAAAATACAAGCTAAGGAGTACTCGGTCGTTGAGCAATTAAACAAAACACCAGCATAGATCTCCATCCTAGCTCTTCTACAGAGCTCTGACGCTCACAAGAATGCCTTAATGAAGATACTGAGCGAAGCTTATGTGCCCAGCAACATAACTGGAGGCGAAATGGCAAATATGGTAGGACAAGTGCTGGAAAGCCATATAATCACCTTCCACGAAGATGAGCTGCCACCGGAAGGACTGAGCCACAACAAGGCACTGCACATCACCGTGCAATGCGAGGATTATTTCATCACTAGAGTCCTGATCGATGGAGGATCCAGCCTCAACATCTGTCCGCTGATAACTCTCAGAACCTTGGGAAAAAGCCTGCGCGAAATCAAAGATGGGGCTATCAATGTCAAGGCCTTCGATGGGTCCCAAAGGGCTACTATTGGAGAAATCAGCCTATGCTTGCAAATGGGGACAACATGGTTCGACGTACCCCTCAGCTTTTTCTTCTTCAACATCAACCAGCGTTTTGGAGTCTAAGCATCTCAGATTCATTCAATTTGTCATCTCTCGATTTGCTGTTATGTCGTTGTTCCTTCCGCCGGCGCGAGGCTTTGTTCGAGGTTCCATTCCCGTTGGCATATCTGGTCGCTGCAATTTTTAGGCCAGATTCTGATTTTTCTGCTTTTTTGGATCCTTGTTGCTGAGTCTGTCAAACTATGTTGTTGATATGAAAGTTTTGTCATGGGGTTCATTTTGTGGTAATTTTCCATGTTTGTGGTAATTTTCCATGTTTTTTAAAGATGGAATTAGGTTGTGGGCTCAATTCTGTAAGCAAACCAATTGGTTAGTTCATGAACATCGTAGCTTGCTTTAGGCACGTAATTAAATCACCACAACTGTGGATATGGTTCCCATGGCGTGGTTGTGACACTTAATTTCAAATTAGTTTTAAATATGAACATCCGTAGTTAAATGCTTTTCCCTTTAATAAAATTTATGTGTGCCATCCAATCACCTAGTCTATGGCCCTCATATTAATTATCTTAACTAGTGTAGAAAAATCCCCTGAACTTTCGTAGTTTGCTTTAGGAACGTTAATTAAATAATTGTCATAGCTACGGGTACGGTTCATGTGACGTAGTTGTGATGCCTAATCTCTAAAATTCGGGGGTACATTTTTGTGACCCGGCCACAATCTAATAATGTTAATGAATTAAACATGTTGTAGATCGTGGGTACAGTTCCCGTGACATGATTCGCAATGTGTATCAAACAAACAAGTGTACGACAATCGTAACTTGTTCCAGAATAATTCCATAAATTATTAAAAGCGGTTTAAAAGGAATAAAAATGCACATAGGTTTCAAAGATGTTTTTTAATCAGATAATTAGGCCAATAATAATAGTTAAGCGACCGTGTTAGAACCACGGAAACTGGGAATGCCTAACACCTTCTCCCAGGTTAACAGAATTCCTTACCCGGATTTCTGTGTTCGCGGACTGTAAAACAGAGTCAAACTTCCTCGATTCGGGATTTTAAACCGGTGACTTGGGACACCATAAATTATCCCAAGTGGCGACTCTGAATTTGATATAAATAATCCCGTTTCGGTTTTGTCACTTTAATTGGAAAAAACTCCCCTATACTCCTTCCGGTGGTAGAAAAAGGAGGTTGATCGCTGCCAACTCCGCACTACTAATAAGTAGCAAGAGAGGGTCGCAATAGCTTTTACCCGATTTTGGGTCGGGATCGAATCCACAGAGAGCTAGGATTGGAATCGAGTATCTATCTAGTTTAGGATTGCGTATGTGCTCTTAATTGGTCTTCTATTCATTTTTGGTTTTTCTTTATATTCTACTATGATAAAACTACAAATTATAATTGCAACTAAATTAAACTAAGAGTAAATTGCTACAAGTTGTATCTAATGGTCTAAAAGGCACTAGGGTAGTGACTTTCACCTAGGTGGCCAATTGACGGATACTTGCATCCAAGGCACGACTGACATGATTGGGGAATATGTTATAACCGTTGCTCGATACTACCCACTCTACATCTCTCGGTAGAAAGAGTGATTTTGCCCAATTGACTTTCTCAAGACCAATTGGGTATGCATATTTGTC
>NW_017684883.1:0-698 GCF_001879085.1 Nicotiana attenuata | reverse complement strand
AAGAAGGCATTAAGAATGGTATGGTTACTAATCTTGAAGCATTACAGGCCACCAATAAGGCTTTACAGTTCGGTGGCACGTCCAAGAAGAAAGATGTGAGTGCCGTAATGGTCGCACAGGGAGCCAAATCAACACTAAAATACCACACCTACCCATCACCTCCACTTACATATCAGCCTATCCCGAATTACCAAGCACCCGCACCGTCCTATCCAAATCCACCTCCCGTCTACCAATCATCTCCACCTCTCACATATCAACCCACCTCACCCAGATACTCTCAACCAGCACCTGTCTACCAAGCTTATAATGCTCAACCCTCTCATTACCAATCACCTCCCACCCGCCAAAATTTCCCCAGACCTAGGCCAAATTTCGACCGCAGACCTCCCAGATAATACACAGCCATCGCTGAACCAATTGATCAGCTGTACGAGAGACTTAAAACTACTGGTTACGTCACCCCTATCCCAACCATAACTCCAGAGAATCCTTCCCAGTGGGTCAACCCTAATAAGACCTGTGCGTACCATTCCGGCATGAGGGACACACCCTCGACGAGTGCCGCTCATTGAAGGACAAGATTCAAACCCTGATCAACAATAAGGTCATCGTAGCAAAGGAGCCTGCTCCTATTGTTCGCAACAACCCTCTGCCTGACCACAAAGGTGGGAACATTCACATGATCGAGATCGAAG
>NW_017684882.1:4638-7207 GCF_001879085.1 Nicotiana attenuata | reverse complement strand
AACGTCTAGTTTTTTGAAAATTACTATGTTTTTAAAGTTTGCAACGGCTAGATTTTTGACTTATTTAATAAACTTAAATGTTACTATGTTAGTATGTTAAAACGAAAATTAGAAAACTAAGTAAAGAATTATAAAATATTAAAACAAAAGACTTGTAATGAAATAATCTAGTAAATATAAATTTATAATAGAGTTACAATTTATTTAATATAATTTCAAAGTATTAACTATTAAGTAACTAAGACAATTCATAAAAATAATTCATCGCTTAGAGCCTTTTATTTTATTAATAGAACTTTCAAATCTCAAATACAAATATAATTCTTTTGAAGAGCACCTATTCTACGCAGCCACCTTCTAGGAAGGGTTCTGTTTGAACTAGGCCTCTTAGTAGCCAATTACAAATTATCATACTAATATTTGTAAGCTCCTATATAGCTTCTTTATAACTTATCAATAATATCTCTTGGACATTCTACTGGAATTGGCAATGTTGATTGATGTTCCATGAGCTCCATGCCGTCATCGCTCCCAGTGGTAAGTATCTCGTTGTATTCTTCTTCTTCCCTAGTGGTTAGTTTTTCAAAACCAAGATTTCTTCTTTCTGAATTAATCCAATCTCTGAATAAGACGGAAATCTTTAGACTGTCCTCCGCTAATGAATGTCTATGATCTCCAATTTGAAATCTTGCCGCGCTAAAAGCACTCTCCGATGCTACTGATGATGCTTGAATAGCCAGGATATCTCGAGCCATAATTGAAAGTGTTGGAAAAGCCTTGCCACGCTCCCTCCACCATGACAAAAGTTGTTCCTTGCCTTCTTCGTCTTTAATATTTTCCAATCCTTGATTAAGATAAGAATCAAGTTCATCATCAATAGAGGAATCAAAACCTGTTATATCATCCATATCTTCCCATAAAACTTCTGCTCCAGACTTAGAAGTAGAAGGAGCAGTTTCAGTACTAGTTGTATCCATAGATTTATATTTATCAAACATTTATCTAGCATAAGAATATATGCTAGCTCGGCAGTTTTCGAGAGATGGTTGTTCATTTTCTTGAATTTCTGAGTGTGCAAATTGTTGCTTACATTTTTCACAGATAGCACGATGATTGACTTTATCATGTTTAAAAAATTTCCATACAAGTGATGTTTTGGGACGTTCAACCTTAGGCTTACCCCTTACAGGGGGTACAGGGGGTAAAGCTCCAGACTGAGATTGACTCTGAGTTGGAGCTTGTGTTGCGGGACTAGTGGGTGTTTCATCTAATTCTTCTTCCTCATTTTCTTCATCCTCACTTTCTTCATCCTCAAAAAAAATATCATTGCCAAATTGTCTTTGTAAAGTTTCATGATCTAATTGTTCTCCGACATGAACATCATAAAATGTGGGGGTTTGAGTAAATGAAGTTTCATCAACATGAGTCATTTCATCAATATGCTTTCTAACTCTAGGGGGTCTAGGAGAAGGGTTAGGATTAGGATTACTACTACTTTCACCTTTACTACTTTTTTTTAAAAATACCAAATACATTTTTAGGTGCCATAATTTAAATACGAAACTAAATTAAAAAAGCTAACACAAATATTAAACACACAAATGAAATACGAAAATATAACACGTAAAGTAAACACAAAAATTAAGCACTAAAATGATACGCAAAAATTATATATTAAAATTAGGAGATGGAACGAGTGCACCGTGATTAAATATTGAAACTTGAAGAAATTGCCCGAAATATTGCTCCAAATACTTGACGAATTAATTTGAAGCTTGAAAGTTGCTCCAAAAAATTTGCCCAAATACTTGAAAGTTGAAACTTGAAAGATATCACTTGATACTTGATAGTTGATACTTGATACTTGATAGTAACAAAATTGAGAGAATAATATAGAATATAGATAGAATATTAGAATGTAAGAGATTTGAGAGAGAAGATTGATTTTTTGTGGGAAAAAATGAAGAAGAATGGGGGGTATTTATAGTAGAAAATAGGGCCAAAGTGTAATTTAATAAACTTAGGGGTTATATTAAAAGTTTGGGGGTAGGGGGGGTAGGGGGTGTTTTGGGGGGTGTAGGGGCTGTTTGGACCGTTGGCAACGGCTATTTTTGCCATTTAAGCCGTTGCCCAACGGATAGTTTTTAAAAAAAAAAAAAAAACCTGGGGGGCGGGACGCGGGACGGGACGGGACGGGACGAAACGGGACGAAACGGGACGGGACAAACGGGACGAAATGGCCGTCCCGTCCCATCCCGTGTCCCGCCAGACATTGGCCCATCCCATTTAACTTGAAGCGGGACGGGACGGGACGGGACGGGACGGGACGGGCCGGCCCGTCCCGTTGGACAGCCATAATCACAACAGTTGCTCAAAACATCCAAATTTCGATAATAAGCCTTTTATCAAATAAAGCCTCATTCCAACACTTCCATATACTGCCAATGATAAATGAAACACATAGGAAGTCATAACCACTCCTCAGATCAACCATTCATGAAGCCACTTCTCCTTTAGCAAGGACCATAGCAAATTTCTGAGCCGAACATCGATATTATCCCTCCAACAC
>NW_017684882.1:0-888 GCF_001879085.1 Nicotiana attenuata | reverse complement strand
TGAAGATATTCAGTTTGAAATTTAAAAACATCATTTCTAACCGTGGTCTTAGGAAAACCTTGAAAAGCAGGGTTATAAGTTTCTTGTATATAATGCACAAAAGCAGGGTGAGAAGGAAAAGTAAAAGGTAAGCCACAGACAGCCACCATTTTTGCTAAGTTCTCACGATCTCTATCTTTGTTATATTTGCGTAAAACATGACCAGAAGCAAGGTCAAGTTGTTGTTGAATTTGATTAGAACCAGATCCACTAGGAGTGCTAGAACTGATGGTAGGATCTATAATTTTTCCGGCTTCTATGTTAGCTTGTATCCATAAATCTTTGTGAGCACTTCTTAAGTGTCTAGTTAAACCCCCCGTCCCACCACTTACTGAGTGTGCAAATTGTTGCTTACATTTTTCACAGATAGCACGATGATTGACTTTATCATGTTTAAAAAATTTCCATACAAGTGATGTTTTGGGACGTTCAACCTTAGGCTTACCCCTTACAGGGGTACAGGGGGTAAAGCTCCAGACTGAGATTGACTCTGAGTTGGAGCTTGTGTTGCGGGACTAGTGGGTGTTTCATCTAATTCTTCTTCCTCATTTTTTTCGTCCTCACTTTCTTCATCCTCAAAAAAAATATCATTGCCAAATTGTCTTTGTAAAGTTTCATGATCTAATTGTTCTCCGACATGAACATCATAAAATGTGGGGGGTTTGGGAAAATGAAGTTTCATCAATATGAGTCATTTCATCAATATGCTTTCTAACTCTAGGGGGTCTAGGAGTAAAGGGTTGGAATTAGGATTACTACTACTTTCACCTTTAATACTTTTTTTACCACTTTTTTTAAACATACCAAATTACATTTTTAGGTGCCTATGATTTAAATACGAAACTAATT
>NW_017684881.1:848-7208 GCF_001879085.1 Nicotiana attenuata | reverse complement strand
AGTAAATAGTTTTTTATAATTTTTATTTTTGTAATGAAATAAGTAAAAGAGTCAACACTATTTAGAATAGCGATACTAAACCTAAACTAAATATTTTACGCTAAAATGTGTAAAATCTTGGGGAGGGTCAAAAATTACATGTCTACAGCTGCCCCTCTTTGACTGGAAAGGCGAAGAGTTTTCAAACAAAGAACGACGAGACAGGTTTTTTGACCCGACCCTTATTTAGAGAGACCAAAAACTAAGAGAAAGGAGAATGTGACCGAGCCCTGGTATCTGAGCTGCCTACATATCCTTGGTTTTAAAGGAATCAAGCCACGTGTAGTTCAGAATTAGGAAGAGTGATGGAGTATATCGAGGTGGAGAGCCGATTAAGGTGTCGTCGAGGTTCCGGTCCGCGGTCCCGTTATTACATCAGAATCAAAATCTAAAAGAACTAAACAAACGTATCAGCTATGAATTACAAAATTCCTATCTATGAGTCTTCTGAAGCTTGATCTTGAGTCTTGGTTGGCTCTTCATGCGGACTCTGATCTGAATCTTGATGCTTGTTAGTTGTAGGTGCTGGTTCTTTCCTTTTTCAACTTCTTCGGATCAAGACCGGACATACAGTGCTCGTGACTTCAGCCATATCTTGAGCAGTTCACATCTTTCATCCGCTTCCGCATTTGGATTAAATTCTCTCTTTTTTCTTCTTCTTTTTTCTTTCTTTCTTTTTTTTTTGGACTGAGACTTACTCTTTTGGTTATCTCGTACTATCGACTCGCATTTTTTAGGCGAGCTTCCGCTACTTCTATCTTGAATTAAATTCTGAAATGACTTCCCTCGTTCTCCAGTTGGGCGCCTGCTACTAACTTGAAATTTGAAGTGACTCTGAAATGAATTCCCTTGTTCTCCGGGTGGGCGCCTGATACTACAGCAAAACAGACAAAACAAAAGAAACTTTTCTGCCCCAGTTTGGTACCCGGAACATCTGTGAGTGCTAATCGAATCCTGTTATCCAAAAGAGTTCTATGAATTTAAAAGCTAAATCCCATTATCCAGGAGGGTCCTGAAAACTTAAAACTACATCCCATTATCTAGGAGGGTCCTGGAAAAATTTTAAATTAAATCCCATTATCCAAGTGGGTCTTGATTTCAAGACAACTAAAGATTGATAAGTTAAGAAAACTAAAAATTGACCCCTTTTTTTGTCCAAATCCAGACTTCCCTTTTTTTTCTAAAAGAAAATTATCCTAGGAGAAAATTCATCAGACTAGGTTTTCTGTTATCTTAGGAGAAAGATTCATCAGACTAAGATTTCTATCCTAGGAGAAAGTTCATCAGACTAGGTCTTCTATCTTAGGAGAAAATTCATCAGACTAAGACGTTTATCCTAGGAGAAAGATTCATCAGACTAGGTTCTTTTTGTTATCTTAGGAGAAAGATTCATCAGACTAAGAATTTTATCCTAGGAGAAAGATTCATCAGACTAGGTTTTCTTATCTTAGGAGAAAAGTTCATCAGACTAAGATTCTATCCTAGGAGAAAGTTCATCAGACTAGGTCTTCTATCTTAGGAGAAAGATTCATCAGACTAAAATTTTGATCCTAGGAGAAAGTTCATCAGACTAGGTCTCTTTTCTTCTTCTTCTTTTTTTTTGGTATCTTAGGAGAAAGATTCATCAGACTAAGATTTCTATCCTAGGAGAAAGTTCATCAGACTAGGTCTTCTATCTTAGGAGAAAAATTCATCAGACTAAAATTGTGATCCTAGGAGAAAGTTCATCAGACTAGGTCTCTTTTCTTCTTTTTTTTGGTATCTTAGGAGAAAGATTCATCAGACTAAGATTTCTATTCTAGGAGAAAGTTCATCAGACTAGGTCTTCTATCTTAGGAGAAAAATTTATCAGACTAAGATTTTGATCCTAGGAGAAAGTTCATCAGACTAGGTCTCTTTTCTTCTTTTTTTTGGTATCTTAGGAGAAAATTCATCAGACTAAGATTTCTGAAAGTTCATCAGACTAGGTTTTCTATCTTAGGAGAAAGATTCATCAGACTAAGATTTCTGTCCTAGGAGAAAGTTCATCAGACAAGGTTTTCTATCTTAGGAGAAAGATTATTGGGAGGAAATCCATCAGCCTAGGACTTTTTATCCTAGGAGGAAAAATGTGACGACAAAATGGCACAATTTTATGCACACGAGCAAGATAGAAAAAGGCAAAGATTTGAGAAATTTCCCTTTGTCGACTCTTCTCTTCTTTTCATTTTTTTTCATTTTTTTTCTTATTTTTTTTTGTACCACTTTCCTTGCACTGCTTTGTTCCCGCTTCAAACAAAGAAAATTTTGTCAGTTTTAAAAGGTGGTGGTCGGTTTGTGGCTTTGAGTCTTGAGCAGCTTGAGTCGGTCTCAAGAGACTTTTTTTATGTACCGACTCTGATTGTTTCACACCCAGTACCATTTGTATTTGTGGCTTAGTCAGCTTTATCTCAAAAAGGAGATTTCTTTTCTTGGATAACCTTTTCTGATATCTTGAATGGCTTTGCTTTTGGAGTAATTTGTCTGTTAGAGAGAATCACAAGTTATCTTTGCTTGCACCAAGTAGGCTGACAAGAGTCTTTTGGGGGGGGAAGCCTTTGCATGAATCCTCAAGTCATGTTGACTGTAACAGCTGAGTGTGCTAGCCAAATTTACTTTGTGCAACTGAAAAGCTGGTAGCAGGTTTTGAAATCTTTTCTTGCTTGTTTTGACAAAGACTGACTCAGAGTGAAGGACACAATGACACAGAGAAACAACATTAACAAGAAATGCCCCTGTCGGGAAGGACAGAAGGAAGAGTTTTTTTTTCTTTTTTTTTCAATAACTAGCCTTAATGATCATGACATGCATTTTGGACTCAACGGCCTAATCTATCAAACGGATCTGATCTTCCTTTTACCATTCCTATGACCTTGAAGTCGGGCTTGTTCGTGCCAATCCTTTGCATCAGCTTCACGACTCACTATCGACTAGTGGTGCCCCGAGGGATTTTTCCCAACAAGTCTCTCTCATTTATTCATCTCTGCTTACCGTCGCCTTACAGTGCCCATGAGGGTTTTCACTAGTAAGACTCTCTCATTTTCTTTTCTTTTTCTTTTTCTTTTGCTTTCTTGTGTGAGCAACTTGACAGTGCTTGTCGCGTGAGAATCATTGCTCATTTCATGCTTCTCTTGGCAATCTTGAAGGCATATCGGGAGGTCTTTGTTTGGAAGATTTTTGGATAGGGTTGGAAAGAAAGGACGTCATGAAGGCTCAAAATAGACTCAAAATATGGGGGTTGTAGACTTACAACTCTTGGAATCGACTCTTTCAACAGTGAAATAAAATCTTTGCCTGAGTTTCAGCTATAGGGGATTTTTTGGAATTTTTTTTTTGAATTCTTATTTGGTTGGACCGGACCGTGAGTCTGCCTACGTATCCTTTTTTTAAGGAACCAGGTCGAACATAGTTCAAACATCTGACCTAACTATTTTTTTCATCTTTCTTTCCTTTTTCTTTGTCTCTTTTTATTCCTTTTGTCTTTTTTTTTAATTGTTTTCAAAACAAGTTTCCTCAGCTTCTATTTTCTGGGGGCATGGACCTTTGCCAGTTCTTTTCTTCTTCATTTTTTGTTCACTTGAACTTTCTAAGAATTGCCCCAGTTTGTACTCTTGGGACATGGACTTTTTATTTCTTTTTCTTTTTTTTCATTTCTTTTTGGTTTTTTGACTATTGACTCTAACTTGATTCCAAAAGAGGGTGGTCAAAGAAAATAACACAGGCTCAAAAGGGGTAGCAAAGGATATAAAGTGTTTGGATAGCAGGAAAAAGGCCTCCCAGCCTCAAGAACACCAACATAGTAACTTTTCGCGATCACAGCATTGACGAACATGTCTGTCTTCTTGGTGTGTCGTGGTCGAAAGACACTTTCCATCAAGTAATATCAAACTTTTGACCAAGCTTCAATTGATTCAATATCCTCAAGCCTGTTCTTCACAATGATTTGACGGTGAATTTTACTCGACCTTAATTCCAAAGTATTTCAACTCTTTTATTCATCCTCAAAAGTGTCTTGTTCTCAGTTATCCAATTCAAGCTTAAATCAATTTTCTAAGATCTGGCCAAAAAGTCCGCGTGCATGTCATATCACTAAAACTAGCGGGGAAGAAACTAAGCACAGAATGATACGAAAGGACGAACTGTATTTTATTGAATAAGGATGGAAGGGTTTGACAACTAAACAAACAACCTAAAATCTGAGTTACAACCCTAAAATAACCCGGATAATGAAAATAGCAACAAAACAGACAGACATGACTCATACAAACAGAATAGAGGGATAGAAGGGTTTGACTCAATAAAACAAATAAAATCTGGATCACAACCCTGAAATAACCCAGATAATAGAAAAAATATCAAAACAAGCTACCAAGATTTCTTCCTTGTGAGGAGAGAATGACTTTTCAATTGCTAAGCTTGACATTTAGCCACAAATTTGCTCATCAGAATCACCATGGCCTTCTCCAATTTTAGTCGGCAAGTTCCCGAGAGGATTCTCATACTCCATGTCACCAGGAATCATCCCCACAAAGTGTGCATCATCATGTGCAGGTAAAGAATTCTGTATGATATTGTGGGTGTCACTGTCTTGGATCACAATCGGTTTTTCCCGGATCATCCTTTCTACTTCTCTTTTAAAATCCTGACATCTTTCAATATTGTGCCCCTGGGCATTGGAATGGTATTCACACCTTTTAGAAGGATCAAAGCTTCTTGCATGTGGGTTCACATGATTTGGAGGAATAGGTGCAATCAAGTCATAATGCTTTAATTTCTCAAACAAGCTTGCATAAGACTATCCTATTGGTGTAAAATTATCTTTCAACCTATGTTCCCCTTTATACCCCTGGCTTGGATGTGGGTTATAGGGCACTTGAAAATTTTGTGGAGGCTGGTGGAGATTTAGTTGTAACACCCCATACATTAGGACTAGGTATGGATATGTTAAATGGGTATTAATTTGATATTTTAGACATATGAAGTCCTAGCGGGATGATTGTGGGTGAAAATAGTTGCTTCAAAATCAAGATGGAAAGTGAGGTGCATAAGATTTGACAAAATCGACTAAGTTTGCAGAAGGTCTGTATTCCATCAGTGTTTAGTGAAAATGTGTAAGGAATTTGAGAAAACTTAAAGCATGAAAGTTGTAGGCCTTTGAAATAGATTTCCAACGATATATTATGGAGCCCGAACGGATCTCTGTGCAAAAAGTTATGTGCGTTTTTCAGAACAGTACGCGTATGCGCGAACACTCGCGCGAACAAGCCTTCAGGTGCGCGAACTCGCGCGTGGGAGGCAGTGTTACTGCCGTTGAGCGCGAACTCTCGCGCGAACATGCCTCCAGGTGCGCGAACTCGCGCGTGGGGGGTCGTTTTAAAGCTATATTTCGTCCCCCACAGCCCCAAAACATAAAAACTTGCTCTAGAAAGGGGAACTCTTAAAAACCTAACTCCTTAAGGATCCTTCCACCACCCAAGGTAAGTTCTAATGGTGATTTTAAGTTAATTTCAATTTCCCAACATCTTATTAACATAGGTAAACCCTCCATATCATTAGATATTCGATTGGGACACCATTGTTGAGAGAAGAAACCCTAGAACTCGAATTCAAGAAGATTGAATGTCAAAAAGGTAATATCTTCACCCTCTAATTAATTCTAACATTGGTTTAATGATCATAAACCCTAGTTCATGAGATATGAGTTGATGGGTTTGATAGAAAAGCATGAAAAATTATAGGATTGGGTTGCTGATTGTTGATTATTGATTAAAGATATCGTTTATCTTATGGGTGATAAAGAAGGGTATTGAACATAGCAATTTGATGCTTTAGAATTTATCTAGGAACAAGAGAATGGGTCATTGGGTGTAGAGACACCATTAATAAGGACTATGAAGCTTTATTTTCACCAAGTGTTTGATAAGATGCCTAAGTGACCAAAACATGAGAATCATTGCTAATATGGAATCCCTTTGACTTGTATTGATTTAGATTAAAGTTGAAAGGGGTTGACAAACGTTGTATTATGCTCAAGAGCAGGAAGTTAAGGTATGTGAGGCTAACACTCTATGTTTGGGAATTTTAATGATTCTCCCTACACTACGTTTCTTTTACAACGTATCAATTGCCTCAGAAATACAGTTAAGCCTAGTTCCTTGAATAGTTGTAGAACTTCTATTCCCTAGCTTCATAACTCGTTCATGACTTTCATTCTGAACGTTGTGAGCTCAGTTCGTATTCAATATAGACTTGGGTTTGATTCCCCCCGAGTCTAGTATAGATTACTCAGTATGCCGTAAACAG
>NW_017684881.1:0-535 GCF_001879085.1 Nicotiana attenuata | reverse complement strand
CCCCTTTTTTTGCCAAATCCAGACTTCCGTTTTTTCTAAAGAAAATTATCCTAGGAGAAAATTCATCAGACTAGGTTTTCTGTTATCTTAGGAGAAAGATTCATCAGACTAAGATTTCTATCCTAGGAGAAAGTTCATCAGACTAGGTCTTCTATCTTAGGAGAAAATTCATCAGACTAAGACGTTTATCCTAGGAGAAAGATTCATCAGACTAGGTTCTTTTTGTTATCTTAGGAGAAAGATTCATCAGACTAAGAATTTTATCCTAGGAGAAAGATTCATCAGACTAGGTTTTCTTATCTTAGGAGAAAAGTTCATCAGACTAAGATTCTATCCTAGGAGAAAGTTCATCAGACTAGGTCTTCTATCTTAGGAGAAAGATTCATCAGACTAAAATTTTGATCCTAGGAGAAAGTTCATCAGACTAGGTCTCTTTTCTTCTTCTTCTTTTTTTTTGGTATCTTAGGAGAAAGATTCATCAGACTAAGATTTCTATCCTAGGAGAAAGTTCATCAGACTAGGTCTTCTATCTTAG
>NW_017684880.1:0-7208 GCF_001879085.1 Nicotiana attenuata | reverse complement strand
ATTATATGTGAGGAAAGAGAGTAAAGCACGAAGGGTGATGCCGTGCACGTTTTTGTAATTCTAATTGCTTGGTGAGGATGAGAGTAAAAGCACGAAGGGTGATGCCGTGCATTTGTCTTTGATTTTTCCTGATTTCTTTGCTGATAATTGAGTTATGTTGTCCCTTACGTCTATTTATTGATTTTCTTGTTGTTATCAGTTCATGTGCATTACTTGTCTTATTCCATTATTTCTGTGATTCTTTACGTTGACATTTCCCTTTATCGTGTTACTTGTTATTATTGAACCAAGGTGTCCTTGCGCAACATTATGTCTTGAATTTATGTCTTAATTGCTACACGATTATGTGACCTAATTGCTACGTGACATTCAACATATAAATTACTAAATTGCCTAATTGCCCCTTATAATCCATAATTAATTGCTATATGTCATTTTTGTTTTCCTTAGTAAATCATAAATTTTGTGTACTTGTTGTCTTATGAACTCGTATTAATTGTTGCGTTTGTTAGAGTAAATTTTCTTTTAGAGGAACTGTTGATTTATTGAAATGGGAGCGGGTGGTACGCCTACCACGAGATATTGCGTGGGATCGGGTTGCACGCCTGCAACAAGATGAGTTGAATATGAAAGTTACCTTATCTCTTCATTTACTACTAGGATTTAAATTGTAGATGTATGCTTTATTATTCCTGAAATTCTATTTCTACCTGTTGCCCCTGTAGCATGCTCCCTTCCCCAGCTTAAATTGTTATTTTCTTGCTACTTTCCCGTTGTACTTGTATATATATCTGCACATACTTATTTGGTGGTCTGGTCCTAGCCTCGTCACTACTTCGCCGGGGTTAGGCTAGGCACTTCATGGGGTCGGTTGTGCTGATACTACACTCTATGCTATTTTGCACAGATCCCAGGCTTCAGCAGCAGCAATAGAGTGGGAGCAGGCTTTCAGCCCAGCGAGACCCGAGGTAGCTTTGCAGGCGTTCGCAGGCCCTGGCGTTTCTTTTCATCTATATTCCTGTTTCTTTCATGTATTTCTAGAGACAGTGTCGAGTTATTTCTTTCAGACCTTTATGTGTAGTACTCTTAGACCGTCTGTGAAACTGTGACACCAGTCTTGGGTAGAGGCTTTTGTTGAGATTTTCCGCACTTTTATTCAGCTTTCTATAATATTGAGACTTCCGCTTAGTATTTAATTTTGTTGCTTTTGTATCATTGCCGATAATTGTTAAAAGGAATTACGTTGTTAATGAAAAAGTAATTAAAATGGCTTGCCTAGATACTACGAGTAGGCGCCATCACGACTCCCGAGGGTGGGAAATCCGGGTCGTGACAAGTTGGTATCAGAGCACTAGGTTACATAGGTCTCACAGTTTACAGACAAGCTTAGTAGAGTCTGAGGGATCGGTACGGAGACGTCTGTATTTATCCCCAGAGGCTACAGAGTTAGGAAAAGTTTCACTTCGATTCTTTCATGTCGTGCGATTTGTTTCTCTCAGTGCTAAATTGAAACCTCTACTCTTGTCCTCTCGTGAATGGCGAGGTCATGTACCGCTTCTTCAGCCGAGCATCAGCGGACCGGTGTTAGATCACCTACGTCTTTGGAGGCTTGTGGAGGTAAAGGTATTAGAGGTGGAGGTAAAGGTATTAGAGGTGAAGGTAAAGGTATTAGAGGTGGAGGTACAGGTACTGTTCTGGTTTGTGGTAGAGAAGCTTCGATTTTATTTTGCGCCGCATCTGGTCATGCCTAGTGATTCATTGAGTGTTCCTGTTTATGTGTCTGCACCGGTGGGTGATTCTATTGTGGTCGATCGAGCCCATCGTTCTTGTATTGGGGTGATTGAAGGTCTTGAGACTCGAGTAAATTTGTTGCTGTTGGACATGGTTGACTTCGACATTATATTGAGGATGGACTGGTTATCACCTTACCATGCTATTTTGGACTGCCATGCCAAGGCGGTGACCTTAGTTTTGCCGAGTATGCCTCATTTAGAGTGGAGGGGGACTCCAGGTCATTCTACGCGCGGTGTCTTATCGTATGTGAAGGCTCGGCGTATGGTCGAGAAAGGGAGTTTGGTCTACTTGGCGTATGTTCGTGATTCTAGTGCTGAGGTTTCCTTGATTGATTGTGTGCCCGTTGTTCTTGAGTTGCCTGATGTTTTCCCTTCAGACCTGCCGGGTATGCCACCCGACAGGGATATTGATTTCTGCATTGATCTGGTTCCGGGCACCTAGCCCATTTCTATTCTGCCATATCGTATGGCCCGCCAGAGTTGAAAGAGTTAAAGGATCATTTGCAGGACTTGCTTGAGAAGGGCTTCATTAGGCCCAGTGTTTCGCCTTGGGGTGCGCCAGTGTTGTTTGTTAAAAAGAAGGATGGGTCAATGAGAATGTGTATTGATTACCGGTAATTGAACAAGGTAGCGGTCAAGAATAAGTATCCACTTCCGAGGATTGATGATTTGTTCGACCAACTTCAGGGTGCCAGGGTATTTTCCAAGATTGACTTGCGATCTGGTTACCACCAGTTGAGGATTAGGGCATCCGATGTCCCTAAGACAGCCTTCCGCACTCGGTATGGGCATTATGAGTTCTTGGTTATGTCGTTCGGGTTGACAAATGCCCTAGCAACTTTCATGGACTTGATGAACCGAGTGTTCAGGCCTTATTTGGATTCATTCGTGATAGTGTTCATTGATGATATATTGATATATTCCCGCAGCCAGGAGGAGCACGAGCAGCACCTTAGAGTGGTTCTTCAGACTCTAAGGGATAGCCAGTTATATGTGAAGTTCTCGAAGTGTGAATTCTGGTTGGGTTCGGTTGCATTTCTGGGTCATGTTGTATCAGCTGAGGGTATTCAGGTGGACCCAAAGAAGATAGAGGCAGTCAAGAACTGGCCTAGACCAACATTAGCTACAGAGATTCGGAGTTTCTTGGGGTTGGCAGGCTACTATCGTCGGTTCGTGGAGGGGTTCTTATCTATTGCAGCCCCGATGATCAGGTTGACCCAGAAGGGTGCCCAGATCAGATGGTCGGATGAGTGTGAGGCGAGCTTTCAGAAGCTCAAGACAGCTCTGACTACGACACCGGTATTGGTTTTGCCCACAGGTTCAGGACCTTATACAGTCTATTGTGATGCTTCCCATATTGGGCTTGGTGCAGTGTTGATGCAGGAGGGCAAGGTCATTGCCTATGCTTCAAGGCAGTTGAAGATTCATGAGAAGGGCTATCCAGTGCATGATTTAGAGTTGGCAGCCATTGTTCACGCATTGAAGATTTGGAGGCACTATTTGTATGGTGTGGCGTGTGAGGTGTTCACTGATCACAAGAGTCTTCAGTACTTGTTCAAGCAAAAGGAGTTGAATTTGAGGCAGAGAAGGTGGTTGGAGTTGCTGAAGGATTATGATGTCACCATTTTATATCATCCGGGGAAGGCCAAAGTGGTGGCCGATGCTTTGAGTAGGAAGTCGGCCAATATGGGCAGTCTTGCTTATATTCTGGTCAGTCAGAGGCCGTCTGCTTTGGATGTTCAGGCTTTAGCCAATCAGTTCGTGAGACTGGATGTTTCTGAGCCAAGTCGTGTGTTAGCTTGCACGGTCGCTCGTTCTTCATTATTGGAGCGTATCCGTGATCGGCAGTTTGATGATCCCCATTTGTGTGTCCTTAGAGACACGGTGCAGCGAGGAGGTGCCAAGCAGGTTACCTTGGATGTGGATGGAGTTTTGAGATTGCAGGGGCGAGTTTGTGTGCCCAATGTGGATGGGCTTCGAGAGTTGATTTTAGAGGAGGCCCATAGCTCCAGGTACTCTATTCATCCGGGCGCCGCGAAGATGTATCAGGATTTGCGGCAGCATTATTGGTGGCGTAGAATGAAGAAGGATATCGTGGCATATGTGGCGCGGTGTTTGAATTGTCAGCAGGTTAAGTATGAGCATCAGAGGCCTGGCGGTTTATTTCAGAGGATTGAGCTTCCCGAGTGGAAGTGGGAGAGGATCACTATGGATCTTGTTACTGGGCTTCCGTTGACTCGAAAGAAGTTCGATGCAGTTCGGGTCATTGTGGATAGGCTGACCAAGTCAGCGCAGTTCATTCTTGTGGCAGTCTCCTATTCATCCGAGAGATTAGCTGAGATTTATATCTGGGAGATTGTTCGCCTTCATGGTGTGCCGGCATCTATCATTTTGGGTCGGGACACGCAGTTTACCTCGCGCTTCTGGAGAGCAGTTCAACGAGAGTTGGGCACACGGGTTGAGTTGAGCATAGCATTTCATCCCCAGACGGACGGGCAGTCCGAGCGGACTATTCAGATTTTGGAGGATATGCTTCGAGCTTGTGTTATTGACCTCGGAGGTTCGTGGGATCAGTTCTTGCCTTTAGCGGAGTTTGTCTACAACAACAGCTACCAGTCGAGCATTCAGATGGCTCCTTATAAGGCTTTATATGGTAGGCGGTGTCGGTCTCCGGTTGGATGGTTTGAGCTGGGAGAGGCTCGGTTGTTGGGTACAGATTTGGTTCAGGAGGCCTTGGACAAGGTCAAGATCATTCAGGATAGGCTTCGTTCAGCTCAGTCTAGGCAAAAGAGTTATGCACACCGCAGGGTTCGAGATGTGGCATTTATGGTTGGTGAGCGGGTATTGCTCCAAGTGTCGCCTATGAAGGGCGTGATGAGATTTGGGAAAAGGGGCAAGCTTAGCCCAAGGTTCATTGGTCCGTTGAGATTCTTGACCGAGTGGGAGCGGTGGCTTATAGACTTGCATTGCCGCCTAGCTTATTAGCTGTGCATCCAGTTTTTCATGTATCCATGCTTCGGAGGTATCACGGCGATCCAGCCCACGTGTTAGACTTCAGCACTGTCCAGTTGGACAAGGATTTGTCTTCTGAGGAGGAGCCGGTAGCTATTCTAGACCGGCAGGTTCGTCAGTTGAGGTCCAAGAGTTTTCCTTCTGTGCATGTTCAGTGGAGAGGTCAGCCCCTTGAGGATTCGACTGGGGAGTCCGAATCTGATATACGGAGTCATTATCCTCATCTCTTTCCCGAGTCAAGTACTTCCTTCTTTTGTCCATTCGAGGACGAATGGTTGTTTTAGAGGTAGAGAATGTGACGACCCAAAGGGTCATCACCTGTTTTCTTACCCATTCTGTACTTCCGAGGCCTTGAAAACCTCATTTAGGGTTTCCTTGATTTACGTGCGCCGTCCGAGCGCATAGCCGAAAAGCTTAAATATGAATTATGTGTGAAAAATGCTAAATTCTGATATTAAATTGAACAAATTTGACTTCGGTCAACATTTTGG
This sequence comes from Nicotiana attenuata, assembly GCF_001879085.1. Lineage (NCBI taxonomy): Eukaryota > Viridiplantae > Streptophyta > Magnoliopsida > Solanales > Solanaceae > Nicotiana > Nicotiana attenuata. Next base: position 1,912 of record NW_017684880.1, on the reverse strand, counting down.
GTAAACAGACCCGGGCCCGTGATTTGACGGTCCCGGAGGGTCCGTAGGAAAATATGGGACTTGGGCGTATGCCCGGAATCGAATTCCGAGTTCCCAAGCCCGAGAAATGAATTTTTGTGTGAAATTGTTATCTGGAAATGACTAAGGAAAATGAAAATGAAAATGAAAATGAAATTTGATTAAAAGACTGTGGTATCAGGCCCGTATTTTGGTTTCGGCACCCGGTACAAGTCTTATATATGGTTTGAGTGCTTTTTGTAAAGTTTGGTTGAAATCGGACGTCGTTTGACGTGTTTCGGACTTAAAACTCTAAATTTGAAAGTTTACGAAGTTTGAAGAAAAACTAGGGACTTTGAGGTATGATTCGTTGTTTTGATGTTATTTTGGCGATTTGATTGCGCGAGTAAGTCCGTAGGATGTTATTGAGGTTGTGTGCATATTTGGTTTGGAGCCCGAGGGCTCGGGTGAGTTTTGGATAGGTGTCGGATTGCATTTCTCATTTTTGAAAAAATCTGGTATCAGCTGATCTGCAGGATTCGCTTTTGCAAAACCAGAGTTCGCAAATGCGATGGTCACTGGTTCGCAAATGAGAGACCCCAATTCGCAAATGCGAAGGTCCCCTGGTTGGCCTGAGTTCGCAAATGCGAACAGTAATGACGCATTTCCCAAGCCTGCAGGGTTCGCAATTGTGAACCCAACTTCGCATTTCCCATATCCGCAGCCCAGCAAATTTTATACTTAGTCGAATTTTAGACCATTTTTCACCCCACTTTCAAAATACATCTCCTTAGGCGATTTTTCAAGCACAAGTTTCATCCCAAATCATTTGTAAGTCGATTTTTACTTAACTCTTTCAATCATTAACATCATTTAACATGTTTTCAACTTAAAATCAATGATTTTCATGGGAGAAATTGGGGGTTTTGGGTAGAACCTAGGTTTTCTATAACTTGGGGATTTGGACCTCAATTTGAGGTCCGATTTCGAAACAAATTGCAAATTTGAGTTCGCGGGGGAATAGGTAACCGGGTTTTGGTTCGAACCTCGGGTTTTGACCACGTGGCTCGGGGGCGATTTTGGAATTTTTGGGAAAAACTTTGGGAAATTTATTTTTATGCATTCAAATTGATTCATTTAGTGTTTATTAATGTAATTAAGTAATTTGAGGCTAGATTCGAGCGGGTTGGAGGTGGAATTTTGGGGTAAAGCCACAGTTGAGGCTTGAGTTGAGTTCAAGGCATCGAGGTAAGTGTTTGGTTTAACCCTAGCTTGAGGGAATAGGAGTTGAGTTTTATTTGCTACTTGCTAATTGTCGGGTACGATGTATAGGCATGGTGACGAGTATCTATACATTGGTGTCTAGCATGACCGTGAGTCCTTATTTTGCGAATAGTTGGGATTTTGTTATATTTTTCATGTTTAACTGATGACTTCTGTATGTTGTAAAGATCTTGTGAAAGAAATTGTGATCTTTGAACTTCGTGGAGCGTTGGTTCGAGTTGAAATATAAATTGTGAAGGTATATGAGATATGTAAATCTTTGGAGCATTGACTCGAGTGATAATGTGAACTATGTGATAAAAGTGAAAGAAAGAGAAAGAGTTATTGATCTATTCCATTGCCGGGACGTTGTTGATTATTGAATATTTTTCCTTGCCGGGACGTTGAGATTATTTATGTTGTACCCTTGCCGGGATTTAGTTGTTTTATTGTGTTTCCCTTGCCGGGATTTCTATTATTATTTTGTTTATTTCCTTGCCCTTGTTTGTGATTGTTGTTTGGGTAAGGAAGAGAGTAAAGCACGAAGGGTGATGCCGTGCATTGTTTGTTTATTGTGAGGAAAGAGTGTAAAGCACGAAGGGTGATGCCGTGCATTGTTTGTTTATTGTGAGGAAAGAGTGTAAAGCACGAA
>NW_017684879.1:0-7208 GCF_001879085.1 Nicotiana attenuata | reverse complement strand
AGTGGGGCAAGAGCATGACAGGAATTATCCTTTTCCAGACACCTTATCAATGTATTTCCGGGATCTGGAGGTGGAGAAGAGGAGATATGGTGTGAAGACCAAGCCTGTGGCTCCTTACTCTTGGTACAGTATGCAGGGTACGGGCAACACTAAATCCAAGAACTACAAGCCACCTTCCTCTGCCCAACTGGCCAGTCTGAGGAGCCAGTTGCGGTAGAGCCTTCTGCCGAGCCTTCTGCCACGCCTGCTGCCACTACAATTGAGGACTTGCCTCCAGGACCTTCTTCTTCTGCTGGTCCCAGTACTTCAGCAGGCCCGAGAGTGCCATCTTCCAGGACTCATCCATTCACTGCCCATCAGCTGAGTCAGACTTTGGCTAGCCTGAACAACTGGATATCAGCAGCGATATCCAAGTTGTCCACTTTGTCTTCCACTATTCAGGCCCAGGCAGCACCTCAGGCAGTTCAGATTCCTCAGTCCATTGAGGATACCTTGAAGAAGCTCCTGGAGAACCAGGAAAAGATTTTAAAGACTCAGGCTACCCTATCTCCAGTAGTGGAGTCACACGGCAAGGCTCTAAAGGAGCTTGCCAAGGAGCACAGAAAGATGCGGAGGTCACGGGCTTCAAAAGAGTCTGTGAAAGAGTTGCGGAAAGATGTGGACAAGCTATTGGCAGATCAGATGCCTTTAGACTTGTTATTTGGGGATCCAGCCCCTCCAGCAGTAGCGCCAGTGCCACAGCCAGAGCAGGAGCAGGTACCCAGTCAGCTTAGGAAGAAGAGGAAGCTTCCCAGCACAACATATGCGGTTATTGAGGTGGCAGTCCCATAGGAGGCCTCCTCCACTTTGCCTCAGGATGCACCTCTCATACAGCCGGTCCAGGAGCAGGATCCAGTCCCAGCAGTTGAGCAGCAGGAGGCCGGGAGCCAGTCTGAGGCTCCCGCACATACAGAGGACTTGGGGACCACAGATGACCCCATGTAGACGGACCTGGCTTAGGGAGCCCCTATATCCTTTGCTATGACTTTTTGTTTGATGCTTATTTTGGTAGTTGGCATTAGGGAAAATGCCAGCTCTTATTCGTGGGGGTGCGCCCTACCTTTTTGATGACTATCTGGATGACTGTACATATTTCACTCAGTTTTCTTTTTGGTTGATTTCCATTTGGTATGTATATAAATTTACATTCAACACTTTTTATCTTCCATTTTGGTTTGTAGATAATGTTAAGTTACATTTTGTATATATTTATCCCCGTTTGTATATTCTAACTCCCTATTGTAAATATTTATTCTATTTTCGTTTTTCGCAAAAATTTTTTGTTTTTAGCTTTATAGTTTGGTTCGTAGCCTTTTTGTTTCTTTTTGATGTTTCCAATAAGACCTTGGTTTTCTTAAGGCCACGGTTCCTTCCAAGGGTGGAATATTGTGTGAACCTGATGGCTCTTCCTGATGATGGATGGAGTGACTACCTTCTTAAGGGTTTGAGTCCGTTTCTTTGATTTTTCTTTTATTTTTGGTAGTTGTAGCTAAGGGTACCTTAAGCAAAGCTTCACTTTGGCCTAGCACATTTGCCTTCGATCCCATGGTCAAAGACATAATGTCGTGTTTAGGATGGTGAATGTCGTGGTCTTGAGACTCTTTCGTTGACCAAACAGTCATCGGGTGGTCTTTTCGGACCATTGTGTGCTTGAATCGTAACTAAGGTCGTTGTAGGCCCTCGACTCGATGTTTTAGCAATCCCTTAGCGTGTGTGGTGAGGAATCTAATTGTGAGTCCAGGTCCAGAGCCAATGGTCTAGAACTTGCCCTGAATGCTTGTCGAGGCGAAATCCTAGGTGAAATTTGACTTGAGAAGTGATTATAAGCTCTCCTTGATCCGAATGCTAAGTTGAACAATTCCATAGCCTACCAAAAAGATGATCCCTAATTAACCCTTTTGAGCCTTAAACCTTTTCTTCCAAGAACCAATGCTACAAGCTTATACCCGTTCTAAATAATTACCCTCTCTTGGCACCCAAATCTTCCCTTGAGTAATGGAAATTGTCTATGTTTTGGGGGAGAGACAAGAAAGGAAACAAAGTGGTAGAAAAGTATAAAAGCAAAAAAAAAAAAAAAGGAAGGCAATGGAAAAGCAAGAAAAGAAAAAGACAAAAAGAAAGTTCAAAGTGAACAAGAACAAAAAGGGAGTCAAAGGAAACAAAAGTGAAAAGAAAAAGGTGTGGAAAAAGTAGAAAAGGAGAAATGTTTTGAATTGCATAAGAATGAGTGACAATGTGTCTCTCTAACCCCTTGTAAAGAAGTGAAATACTCAAAAGAGTCAAAAGAGTTGTGCCATCATGAATCAAAAGAAGTGCTTAAGGGAAGATTGAACCCATTTGAATAAAAACATGTCCTACCCTTACCCAAAAGCCTTCATAATGACTCCACAAAAGCCCTATGGGATCTTGAGTTGAAGGAAACCTACATTAGTGGATACTTACATAAGGGGCAAGCATATGGTACCTAAAGCCGGACTTGTGACCTTCTTCTTGAGAGAGATGAGTGAAACTCCATCAACCTCGATTTGTGTGTTATTACTCTAAAAGGTGAGGTTCGCTTAGGGAGAGTTGAGGACGTGTGAGTTTGGGTTCCTCAATGACCAAAGTAATTGAGACAAGCTCTTTGATGAAATGTGTCAACTCTTGATGCTCTCGCGTCACACTTGATCCATGGTATTTCAAAAGTTAAATGTGTTAGTGATGCATTCGTATTGAGGGCAATTGTTAGTCCCAATTGATGCTTGTTGAGATTGCCTTAGGATGGCTGGAATTATGTGGATTTTCCCTTAAGGGGTGGGTCTTATTTTGTTTGCTTGAGGACAAGCAAAGGCTTAAGTTTGGGGGAGTTGATAAGTTAGGATTTTAATGTGTTTTATACCCCTACTTGCCTACGCCTTTGTTATAAATTGATACAAAATAGTCCCAAAATGCTCACAAGTTGTACTTGATTGCAGGTTTGATCGACAAAGCGACGAAAGTCAAATATCGGCTCAGAAAGGAGTGAAACCTGCTCAAGTGTCAAAGATCGAGGAAGTTGAGGAAAAGAGGCCCAAGTGCGGACCGCAAACGTGAACGCGGCCGCACTAGGAGGTTCAGAGAATGGCAAAATTCAAGGGGAGGCTACGCAGCCGCGGTCAATCCAACGCGGTCCGCGGTCAGGCTCCGCGGCCGCGCTGCACTTTTACGCGGTCCGCGGAGCAGAGATTCAAAGAGCCTATTTTTGACCCTTTCCGAGCAATGCGGCCCGCGCTCAATTCTGTGCGGCCGCGCCAATTTCCACCGCGGCCGTGCTATATTTTTATACGGTCCTTGGTCCTCAACTTCAGAGAAGCAGAAGCCAAGAGTTCAAGATCCAGTGCGGCCGCGGTCATGTTTGCGCGTTCCGCGCTGACCCCGCAGGGGTATTTTTGTCCAATTTTTCCAGCCCAGTATAAATAGAACCTTTTTCTGTTTTAGGTTAAGTTTTGTTTTTCTGAAGCTGCTGAGCTCGTGAGAACGCCTAGTTTAGACATTTTTGGCATTCTTACTCTTCAAAATTGTATTTTCTTCCTTGCAATTAATTAATATGTTTACTTCTTCATCTATTTCTTTAATTTTTGCATCTAGCATGAGTAGCTAAACTCACTAGCTAGGGTTGTGGCTCAACCCTAGTGTGAGTAATTGATGAGTGTTGCCATCTAAGGTTAGGTTGATAATGCGTGGTTGCTATATGGGTTAATTTTAGGTTTTAATTAAGGATTGGTGGTTGCAAACACTGATTCTAGCTTTGTGGGTTTAACTCTTCTTGAGAAAGAGAGTCCATGACCCCAAAATTGACCCAACAAGGGATTGGGATGGCTCCATGAGAAATGGTAGTCCCAGTTAACGGGTTAAATCTCGAGAGAGTAATCACCCTACTTGAACCCTAGTTGCTTGGTCTAATTGGCCTACCCAATTGGTCTCGAGAGAGTCAATTAAGCAAAATCACTCTCTCTACCGAGAGGTGTGAGAGTGGGTGCAATTGTGCAACGGTTATAGCATAAGCCCCAAATATGTCAATCTATCCTTAGTAGTTTCTACCAGTTAATTAACCACCTAGGTGATGCCACGACCCTAGTACCTTTCTCTCCATTAATTACAACTTAGCAATATTCCCTTAGCATAATTTAGCTTTAATCCTTAGTTTATAATAGTAGTTATAAATATAAAAACCCAAAAATGTTTAAAGTGCAATTAGAAGTACAAACGCAATTCTAGGCTAGACAGACAATACAACTCCACTACTAGTTCCCTGTGGAAATTCGATCCGGAACCACTATTCGGGTAAAAGCTGTTGCGACCCGCTCTTCCTACATTCGTGTAGCGTTGAGTCGGCAGCGATCAGTAACCTAATTATTGAACCCATTTTTTCTGCATTTATTCTACCCTTACTTTTCCAAAATAAAAATAAAAAATTAGTGATGCAACCTATAAATAGGCTAAATTGGGGAAAAGCACGCAGTCACATCACAACCAAAGTGTCATAACATTTCTTCCCTTCTGATTTCACTCTCCAATATGGAAGACGCCGAACAAATTAAACCTCCCGAGATCCTCCCACCACCGCCACCCCCTCCATAAAATTTTCCACTTACGTGTTTTCTGTGTAATAGAAGGCCATTTGCTGATCAGAGATTGATGGATAAACATAATGACGAGGTGCCAAAAAAAACTTTATCTATGGGGGTTTGTAACACTTCTTATAGATGGGGAACACAATTAAAAGAGCACAGTTAAGTTCTTCAAATCTGACTCGAAGTTGAATTTGTGGAGTAAGGTTTTTGTTGATGTTTCATGGTGATTTGGTCATTTCGTTTATGGTTTTAGGATTAATTTCTACTTCTATTTAGAGCAGCAATATGGGTGTTTTTTGGAGCAGCGATGGGGTACTATTCTGAGAAGCGACAAGTCCCTAAGGGTTAATTTTCCCCGTCATAGTTTGACGTTCACATATTGTGAAACATTGTCTCTGACCAAGCCATCTCCATTACTAGGTGATGAGTGAAAAAATATATATTTTTTCATATTATAAAAAGATAATATGTTAGAAAATATATAAAAAAAATTCCCAAATTTTTCTATAATTCTTTTAGGATGAAGAAAATCAAAAGAAAAGAGAAGAAAAGAAAAACAAGTCTTGAAAAGAGGTCAAAAAGAGAAGGAACACTATTGATCCTTATGTAAGAAATCATATTTTACCATAAGTTAGTAAGATGTTACGGGTTATTTTAAGTTAACAAGATGTTAGCCATGTATTTTTAATATACTATCTAGGATCATTTATCATAAATTTTATTTATTACCGTAAAGATTTAAATAGCTATCACGACCCCAACCCGGTCATGATGGCGCCTAGTACACTACTAGGCAAGCCCGACCTTGTTGCAATATTTCCCATTACTTAAGCAGATTTCAAATAAACAACACGGGGAAAAATACTAGCCATTAAGTCAAGATCTAGAGGATACTGATAAAAATGCGGAAGTTTAAGAAAATACATAATATAGCCCAACATGGACCCGGTGTCGCGGACATGAGCCTCTAAATACGGAGTTTCATCCTACTACATAGTCTGTCTAAAAGCTGATAATGCTGAAATAAAGGATAGATATAGAGGGGAGAGATCTAAGGCTGCGAACGCCATGCAGCTACCTCGATACTCCCGGAGAATGCCTCTGCACAGCTGATCAAAGCTCACTCAGCCTGGGTATGACCTGGATCTGCACGCAAGGTGCAGGGAGTAAAGTGAGTAATCCGACCCAGTGAGTAATAAACATAAATACAGTCTGAAAGTAAGAAATCACAGAAAATGCACAAAGCAACCTATATCTAACAGTTCAGATCAATACCGGTGTAAACAGTAAAACAATAATACAGTTAAGGAAATAATGCATGAAAAGTTGCAACACATATAACGGTACACTCTAGTACCCGCTGCGGCGTGCAGCCCGCTCCACTTATTTATCATCGACGGCGCTCACTGGGGGTGTGTAGAGACTCCGGAGGGGCTCCTACAGCCCAAGCGCAATATCAGCCATCTCGTGGCATCAAATAGGCTCTCGGCCTCAATATTAATATAACACTGCTGCGGCGCGCAGCCCAATCCAAATCATGGGAAAAACATCCTCACTATCGGGTCCTCAGCCCATCTCAGTCAAATAAATCCATAGCCGCTCGGGCATAACATACTGTAGGGATCTCAGCCCTCATATTCTTTTCATTTATGATTCATGTTCAAAAATAGAGTTCTTATCATATTTTTAATAGTTGAAAACATGACTGAGAGTATAGTTTATGCAAACAAGTGAGGAAAACAAATGAAGATCCCCTAAGGATTCTACAGGTCGGCACAAGGCCCCAATTATGGCAATAAGCCCAATTCACAGTAATAAAGTATGCGTCTCAATCGCCAATATAGTAGAAATAACACTCGGGATGGACCAAGTCACAATCCCCAATAGTCAACGACCCCGCACTCGTCATGGAATGCGTGTCACGCCTCAATATAGCGTTACGATGTGAAAGTCCGGGGTTTCAAACCCTCAGAACAGCATTTACATCTATTACTCACCTCTAGCCGGCTAAAGACTAGCTCGCAATGCCCTTCCCTCTCGAATCGACCTCCTCGCGCGTCGAATCTAGCCAAAACCACAAGGAATACATTACAATAGGCTAAGGGAACATAACCCAATCGAAAAGACTCGAAAAACATCAAAAATCACGAAGTTGGCAAAACCCGAGCCCCGGGCCCACTTCTCGAAAGTCAGAAATTTTTACACTAAAACGTTCCTTATCTCGCCACGAGTCTATACATGTAAAGATTATCAGAATCGGAGCCTATTTGACCCCTCAAATCCCTATTTTTCCTTCTCTTAAGTTCAAGCCCTAACCTCCATTTTTGACCTCAAATTCCTTGATTTTTCACCCTTAATTCATGTAATAATACATTAGATTGATGTTTTAGGCTCAGAATTTCTTACCTCAATGAAGTACCTTGATTCTCTCTCCAAAATCGCACCAAAGCTCCCAAGTCCGAAGTGAAAATGTTAAGTTCTTTCAAAAATTCGCGAAGGTTAAATTAGATGCTTCTGCCCAGACCTTTTCGCTTCTGCGACCACAGAACCGCTCTGCGGTTACCGCTCCTGCGGTCT
>NW_017684878.1:5068-7209 GCF_001879085.1 Nicotiana attenuata | reverse complement strand
GCTCAAAAGGTGAAAAAACCACAACCTACTACTCAGTAGGATTTTCCCAAACTTCCACTAAAATCACTGAGCCAAAAACAGCATTTACAAACTCTTGTATACCTAAGGATTAAACTCTAATCCCAGTGTGGCACACAGCCTCAACTGCTGGGACACTTTCAAGTTAACTCTAACTTGAATACTTAAAGTACCTATTACAATTGCTTCTAGATAAAGCTGAAAGGTACAATATGAAACACCTACTACAATTGAACTAGAAATAAAGAAAAACACAATGGAATTGGTTCTTCACTCTTGGTTCATGTAGCTTCAGATTTGCACACTTGAATCACACATAAATTGCTTGCAAAATTCGCCTAGTTCTTTTGCTCTCAATTTAGTTTAACTTCTCCGTATGTGCAATCACCTGTAAAAGAGAACAATCTTTATTATTTATAGAGTTAGTAATCAGAGTTTGATTAAAACTTGAATTGCTGATCTTTCATCAAATTCGAGTCCTAGAACAACTCAAACTCCAATCCTTATCCTTGATCCGGGTGTAGGTCTCTTTACATAAGGAGACTTCAACTCCTTATCCTATGCAACCTTTTCGATCAACTCAGAAGATATTGTTGCTGATCCTTGAGACTTATCTTCTTCACACGTATGTCACATGTGTAAGCATATCAACACTGTGTCTCACATGATGGACCTGGTTCATGACTGAGTTCATTTTGTCAATCTTCAAAACTTCACCTGAACTTGGGCCAACAAATTCCCCCTTTTTGATGATGACAAACTCTGTGCTTTTACTAATCAGAGACCCTATGGAACTCAGCTTAATTTTCACACATTAATTTAACTTATCATTAAGAACCAGGTTTAATCAGGTTATAAATATCACTTTATTTAGAATACAAAAGTAAAACACAATATCTCTTCCCCCTTTTGGCATCATCGAAAAGTTGCATATTATATGAATCCCAGATGTTAATTAATACTCATGGACATTGGGGAAACTGCAAGTCAAAACATGATATAGTTAATCAATAATCAACTTCACAAAAAAATTTAACTATTTAGATCAGAAGTATCATATAACAAGAGAAAACAAAGCATATTTTCATTGATTAGGGGGTGTTTCCACATAACAGACCACAAAAAGAAAAACAAACATCCAACCATGAGCAAAAAAAAAAGTCCCGAATCTGGGTCACTGAGGGGGTTTCTAAACTGGTTCTAGGGCTTGGAGGAACTAGAGGTTTGGGATTGAAGGAGATTGAGCATTGTTTGGAGCATCCCTTCACTCTTTTCTTTTTCCGTTGCTAGCTCATCTTTCAGCAATGCGAGCCTAGAGCCTAGCAATTTCTGCATCTTTTGTTCCACACTCTTGAACCAATGCCCTAACTTTGCTGTTCACAGGAGTCTTCAAGGATGAAACAGGTTCAACTGGGGTTACACTTAGCAGATAATCACAAGCCTGCAAAGTTTAGCCAAGACAGTTGTCAGTATAAACCCATAAGGTGTGGCATGGGCCTTAGAGCCATTGATGACTCTATCCAGCAGCTTGACAATGAAAGCAGGCCAATTAATCTGCTTTCCTCTCACAAGACAGTCCAGAAGGACCAGGTCCATATAATTTGCAGTGTGCCTTCTCTCCTGTCTGGGCAGCAAACACTTGTTCACAAACTCAAAAAGTACCTTGTGCTCAGGCTTCATTTCACTCTTTTGCACAAATCTAGCCTCAGGCACTTCTTCACCAGACTTGGTATCACAGAAATTCCGAGTGATTTGGAGAGCAGAAGGGAGAGAATCTAGACAAGGCCACCTTTGCCTAGTATAATCATCATATCCCTCACAGGGTATTTCTAGAATTCTTCCCAATCTTAGGTGCATCAAACTGCACCTCTACTTCTCTCACCAAGCTTGTAACAACCCCATTCACCACTATGGCATTTGCCATAAACTCTATCAGTTCTTTTCTTGCAAGTCTGCCATCCAGTTGAAGAACCATGTCCTTCCAACCCTGTGCTTCCAGTGCATCAACCAATCTTTTCATGCCTGGCTCCTCCAGGTCTTTCAGAATTCTTCCTTTCAATATTTTTCTTTTTCCAAAAAGGACAAACCTGTCCTGCTCTTTCTCAGATTCCTCTTCTTCTTCT
>NW_017684878.1:0-2966 GCF_001879085.1 Nicotiana attenuata | reverse complement strand
GTGTTATCACAAAATATTGGTATGCATCCCACTTCTATACCAAAATCTACTAATTGTTGTTTAATCCACAGTAGTTGAGCACAACAAGAAGCTGCAGCCACATACTCAGCTTCAGCAGTAGATAGGGCTACTGAATTTTGCTTCTTGGTAGCCCATGATACAAGACATGAGCCAAGAAAGTGTGCCATACCTGAGGTGCTTTTTCTATCCACTAGGAAACCTGCATAGTCAGCATCACCATATCTTACTATATTAAAATTACTACCTTTAGGGTACCAAAGACACAATTCAGTAGTGCCTTTCAAATATCTCAGTATCCTCTTGACAGCAGTCAAATGAGACTCTTTTGGATTTGCCTGAAAACGAGCACATAGCCCTACACTAAAAACAATGTCAGGTCTACTGGCAGTAAGATACAAGAGTGAACCAATCATACCCCTATACAACTTCTGATCAACTGATGAACCAGGTTCATCAATATCTAATTTAGTGGCAGTTGCAATAGGTGTATCTATTTCTTTAGAATCCTCCATTTTAAACTTCTTGATTAGTTCTTTTGTGTACTTCTGCTGATGAATCATGGTTCCATTTTGACTTTGTTTGATCTGCAGCCCTAAGAAGAAGTTAAGCTCACCCATCATGCTCATTTCAAATTTATTTCCCATTAGTTTTGCAAACTCTTTGCTTAACTTGTCAGTGGTGGCCCCAAAGATTATGTCATCAACATAAATTTGTACAACAAGAAGGTCCTTACCTTTTTCCCTTAAGAATAGGTACTATCTATTTTACCTCTCTTGTACCCATGCTCCAGTAAGAATTTTGACAATCTTTCATACCATGCTCTTGGTGCCTGTTTGAGTCCATAGAGAGCCTTGTCCAGCTTGTACACATGTTCAGGACATTCTTTGCTTTCAAACCTTGGAGGTTGTTTCACAAACACTTCTTCCTTCAAATAGCCATTAAGGAAGGCACTTTTGACATCCATTTGATGAAGAATGAATTCCATATGTGCTGCAAAGGCTATGAGAAGTCTGATTGCCTCTAGTCTTGCAACTGGAGCAAATGTCTCATCATAGTCTATTCCTTCCTCTTGGCTGTAACCTTGGACCACCAACCTTGCCTTGTTTCTTGTGACAATTCCATCTTCATCAAGTTTGTTCCTAAAGACCCATTTAGTGCCAATGACTGATCTATCCTTGGGTCTTGGAACTAGGTGCCAAACTTGACTTCTTTCAAACTGGTTTAGCTCATCCTGCATTGCATTCACCCAATCTGCATCCTGCAAAGCCTCAACAATATTTTTAGGTTCAATGATAGATAAGAAAGCATCAAAAGCACACAGATTCTTTAATTGTGATCCGGTTTTGACTCCAGAAGTTGGATCAGTGATAATGTTCTCAATGGGATGAGAACTTTGATACTTGTGAGGTTTTACAACCAACTGGCTTCTGCTGGATATTTCAGCAATTTGATGAGGAACAGGTTCATGAACAGGTTCCTTCAAGGAGTTTATTTCAATTCCCTTTTGATTTCATCCCCCTGTCAGATTGCCCTGTAAGGAAGAACCTGTTCCATTACCTGTTCCTTCTGCAGGTGTCACTTTGACTTGAGCTGATGCTTCAGCCAAGTCTTTGACCAGTCCAATGGCTTCATCTTCATGTTCCCGTCTCTCAGAAAGAATGTTAGTTTCATCAAATACTACATGCACACTTTCTTCTACACACAGAGTTCTTTTATTAAAAACTTTATAAGCTTTGCTATGTGAAGAATATCCCAAGAATACTCCCTCGTCACTTCTGGGATCAAACTTTCCTAGGGAGTCTTTTCCATTATTGTGCACATAGCACTTGCAACCAAAAGCCCTAAAATGGATATATTTGGTTTTCTCCCTTTAAGTAACTCATAGGGAGTCTTCTCTACTAGATGTCTGGTCATGCATCTATTTATGATGTAACATGCAGTATTTACAGCCTCTGCCCAGAAGCTGTGAGGCAATTTGCTAGATAGTAACATTGTTCTAGCCATATCCTCAAGAGTTCTATTTTTCCTTTCAACCACTCAATTTTGTTTTGGAGTTCTGGGGGTAGAGAAGTTGTGATCTATGCCATTTTCATCACAGAACTCAGGATAACCTGCTCTGATACCAATTGATGTTCTAAATGTCAATACCACACAAGAAGGGGGGGGGGGTGTGATTTGTGTGGTACCTAATTTTCACACTAGAAGAACCTGGTTCTTCTAGATGTACTTACTATGACTGTTTGCGGAATTAAGAGTGCATAAAGTAAAGAACACAGAGATTTTTACGTAGAAAACACCTGGCTCAAAAGGTGAAAAAACCACGACCTACTACTCAGTAGGATTTTCCCAAACTTCCACTAAAATCACTGAGCCAAAAATAGCATTTACAAACTCTTGTAAACCTAAGGATTAAACTCTAATCCCAGTGTGGCACACAGCCTCAACTGCTGCGACACTTTCAAGTTAACTCTAACTTGAATACTCAAAGTACCTATTACAATTGCTTCTAGATAAAGCTAAAAGGTACAATATGAAACACCTACTACAATTGAACTAGACATAAAGAAAAACACAATGGAATTGGTTCTTCACTCTTGGTTCATGTAGCTTCAGATTTGCACATTTGAATCACACATAAATTGCTTGCAAAATTCGCCTAGCTCTTTTGCTCTCAATTTAGTTTAACTTCTCCGTATGTGCAATCACCTGTAAAAGAGAACAATCTTTATTATTTATAGAGTTAGTAATCAGAGTTTGATTAAAACTTGAATTGCTGATCCTTCATCAAATTCGAGTCCTAGAACAACTCAAACTCCAATCCTTATCCTTGATCCGGGTGTAGGTCTCTTTACATAAGGAGACTTCAACTCCTTATCCTATGCAACCTTTTCGATCAACTCAGAAGATATTGTTGCTGATCCTTGAGACTTATCTTCTTCACACGT
>NW_017684877.1:3515-7209 GCF_001879085.1 Nicotiana attenuata | reverse complement strand
TGCAAGTCTATAAGCCACCTCTCCCACTTGATCAAGAATCTCAAACGGACCAATGAACCTAGGGCTAAGCTTGCCCTTCTTCCCAAATCTCATCACGCCCTTCATGGGCGACACTCGGAATAATACCCGCTCACCAACCATGAAAGCTACATCTCGAACCTTACGTTCTGCGTAGCTCTTCTGCCTGGATTGAGCTGTACGAAGCCTATCCTGAATGATCCTGACCTTGTCCAAGGCCTCCTGAACCAAATCCGTACCCAACAATCGAGTCTCTCCCGGCTCAAACCATCCAGCCGGAGATTGACACCGTCTACTATATAACGCCTCATAAGGAGCCATCTGGATACTCGACTGGTAGCTATTGTTGTAGGCAAACTCTGCTAAAGGCAAGAACTGATCCCATGACCCTCCAAAGTCAATAACACAAGCTCGGAGCATATCCTCCAATATCTGAATAGTCCACTCGTACTGTCTATCCGTCTGAGGATGAAATGCTGTACTCAACTCAACCTGGGTGCCTAACTCTCGCTGAACTACTCTCCAGAAACGCGAGGTAAACTGCGTGCCTCTGTCCGAAATGATAGATACTGGCACACCCATGAAGGCGAACAATCTCCCGGATATAGATCTCAGCTAACCTCTGATGAATAGGAGACTGCCACAGGAATGAAATGCGCTAACTTGGTCAGCCTATCAACAATGACCCAAACTGCATCGAACTTCTCCGGGTCAACGGAAGTCCAGTAACGAAGTCCATAGTGATCCTCTCCCACTTCCACTCAGGAAGCTCAATCCTCTGAAATAAACCACCAGGCCTCTGATGCTCATACTTAATTTGCTGACAATTCAAACACCGCGCCACATATGCCACAATATCCTTCTTCATTCTATGCCACCAATAATGTTGCCGTAAATCCTGATACATCTTCGCGGCGCCCGGATGAATAGAATACCGGGAACTATGGGCCTCCTCTAAGATCAACTCCCGAAGCCCATCCACATTGGGCACACAAACTCGCCCCTGCAATATCAAGACTCCATCAGCATCCAATGTAACCTGCTTGGCACCTCCTCGTTGCACCGTGTCTCTAAGGACACACAAATGGGGATCATCAAACTGTCGATCAGGATACGCTCCAATAATAAAGAACGAGCGACCGTGCAAGCTAATACTCGGCTAGGCTCAGAAATATCCATCCTCACAAATCGATTGGCCAAAGCCTGAACATCCAAAGCAAGCGACCTCTGACTGACCGGAATATAAGCAAGACTGCCCATACTGGCTGACTTCCTACTCAAAGCATCGGCCACCACATTGGCCTTCCCCGGATGATATAAAATGGTGACATCATTATCCTTCAACAACTCCCACCACCTCCTCTGCCTCAAATTCAACTTCTTTTGCTTGAATAAGTACTGAAGACTCTTGTGGTCAGTGAACACCTCACATGCCACGCCATACAAATAGTGCCTCCAAATCTTCAATGCCTGAACAATGGCTTCCAACTCCAAATCATGCACTGGATAGTTCTTCTCGTGAATCTTCAACTGCCTCGAAGCATAAGCAATGACCTTGCCATCCTGCATCAACACTGCACCAAGCCCAACACGGGAAGCATCACAATAGACTGTATAAGGCCCTGAACCTGTGGGCAAAACTAACACCGGTGCCGTAGTCAGAGCTGTCTTGAGCTTCTGAAAGCTCGCCTCACACTCATCCGACCATCTGAACTGGGCACCCTTCTGGGTCAATGTGGTCATCGGGGCTGCAATGGATGAAAACCCCTCCACGAACCGTCAATAGTAGCCTGCCAACCCCAAGAAACTCCGGATCTCTGTAGCTGATGCTGGTCTAGGCCAGTTCTTGACTGCCTCTATCTTCTTTGGGTCCACCTAAATACCCTCTGCCGATACAACATGACCCAGAAATGCAACTGAACTCAGCCAGAACTCACACTTGGAGAACTTGGCATATAACTGACTATCCCTCAGAGTCTGAAGAACCACTCTAAGGTGCTGCTCGTGCTCCTCCTGGCTGCGGGAATATATCAATATATCATCAATGAAGACTATCACGAATTAATCCAAAAAAGGCCTGAACACTCGGTTCATCAAGTCCATGAAAGCTGCTGGGGCATTTGTCAACCCGAATGACATAACCAAGAACTCATAATGCCCGTACCGAATGCGGAAAGCTGTCCTAGGGACATCGGATGCCCTAATCCTCAACTGATGATAACCAGATCGCAAGTCAATCTTGGAGAATACCCTGGCCCCCTGAAGCTGGTCGAACAAATCATCAATCCTCGGTAGTGGATACTTATTCTTGACCGTTACCTTGTTCAATTGCAGGTAATCAATACACATTCTCATTGACCCATCCTTTTTCTTCACAAACAACACGGTGCACCCCAAGGCGAAACGCTGGGTCTAATGAAACCCTTCTTAAGCAAATCCTGCAACTGCTCCTTCAACTCTTTCAACTCTGGCGGGGCCATACGATACGGCGGGATAGAAATGGGCTGGGTGCCCGGAGCCAGATCAATACAAAAATCAATGTCCCTGTCGGGTGGCATACCCGGCAGGTCTGAAGGGAAAACATTGGGGACCTCCCAGACAATAGGCACAGCATCAATAGGAGGGACCTCAGCACTGGAATCACGAACATAAGCTAAGTAAGCCAAACACCCTTTCTCGACCATACGCCGAGCCTTCACGTACGAAATAACACTGCGGGTAGAGTGACCTGGGGTCCCTCTCCACTCCAAACGGGGCAAATCTGGTAAAGCTAAGGTTACGGTCTTGGCATGGCAGTCCAAGATAGCATAATACGGGGATAACCAGTCCATCCCCAGTATAACATCGAAGTCGACCATATGTAAGAGCAACAAGTCAACACGGGTCTCAAGACCCCCAACCACCACGACACAAGAACGATGAACTCGATCGACCACAATAGAATCACCCACCGGTGTAGATACATAAATAGGAATACCCAGTGGATCACTAGGCATGACCAGGTACGGTGCAAAATAAGAGGACACATACGAATACGTAGACCCTGGATCAAATAGCACTGAAGCATCTCTATCACAAACCAGAATAGTACCTGTAATGACTGCATCTAAAGCCTCTGCCTCGGGCCTGGCCTGAAGTGCATAACAACGGGGCTGGGCCCCACCAGCCTGAGCCATATCTCTAGGTCGATCTGCTGCTGGCTGGCCTCCACCCCTGGCGGCCTGAGCTCCACCTCTATGACCTCTACCTCCACCTCTAGCACCTCTACCCCCACCTCTAGCTGGCTGGGCGGGCTGTGGAACACCTGGTGCCTGTACCATGGCACGAGAACCCTAATGCTGCGAACTACCTGGTGCTCGAGGGCAAAATCTGGCAATGTGGCCCGTGTCGCCACAAGTGTAACAAGCCCTCGGCTGCTGAGTCTGCTGGCCCTATCGACCTGAGTGACCACCACGGAAACTCTGAGGTGGCGGTGCGCTGATAGGAGCTGGCGGTGCACTGAATGGGTGCTGATCAGAATAGTGTGCATGAGAACCACAACCACCTGATGCACCGTGAGAAACCTGGAGAGCTGACTGAAAGGGCCTAGGAGGATGGCCTCTGCCATATGAATCTCTACCTCCAGACGAGGTACCACTGAATCTGCCGGAATGACGGGCTCTCTTGTCTCCCCCAT
>NW_017684877.1:0-1657 GCF_001879085.1 Nicotiana attenuata | reverse complement strand
ACAATGCACGGCATCACCCTTAGTGCTTTTATCTCTCTTCCTCACCCAAACAACATTCACAAATACGGGGCAAGGAGATAAACAAATAATGACGGTAAATCCCGGCAAGGGAATGCAATTAAATAGTTAAATCCCGGCAAGGGAACAATATCAACAAGTTTCCATATCCCGGCAAGGGAGAAAATCATCAAAACAACAAAACGTCCCGGCAAGGGAATAAACCAATAACTTTTTCTCTTTCTTTCACTTTCATCTCATAGTTCACATTATCACTTGAGCCAATGCTCCAAAGATTTACTTATCTCATATGCCTTCACAATTCGTATTTCAACTCGAGCCAACGCTCCACGAAGTCTAAGGATCATAATTTCTTTCACATACTCTTTACAACATATAGGAGTCATCAACTAAGCATGGAAGTTATAACAAAAACCAAAATATTCGCAAAATAAGGACTCACGGTCATGCTAGACACTAATGTGTAGATACTCGTCACCATGCCTATACATCGTACTCGACAATTAGCAAGTAGCAAATAAGACTCAACTCCTATTCCCTCAAGCTAAGGTTAGACCAAACACTTACCTCGACTTCCACGGCCAAATCAATCCACAACAACCGCTTTCCCTCTCGAATTCTGCTCCAACTCAATCATATCTATACAATAATGACTTCAATACATCAATAAATGCTAAACAATACGAACCCAATGCCTAATTATAGATTTTCCATCATTTTTCCCAAAAACTCAAAAATCCACCCCGGGCCCGCTTGTCAAAACACGAGGTTCGGACAAAAATCAAATCCCCCATTTACCCACGAGCCCGAATATATAATTTGTTTTCAAATACGACCCCAAAATGAGGTCTAAATCAAGAAAATTCAAAAAGACTCTACCCATTTCCCCCAATTTCTACCCTAAATTACATGTTTTAGGCTTAGGAATTCAATGGATATTGATGGAAAATGAGGAAAACGAGTTAAGATTTACTAACACAAGAAGTTTTGGTGAAAGGGAGCTTCAATAGTCGCCTGAAGACCTTGGAGAAGAACGAGCTCGTGTGTTTTTATGAAAATCCCGCAATACATTGATTCTGGAAATTAAAATATAACTGGGCAAAAATTACCCTTCGCGTTCGCGAAGGGTAACTTATCAGACCATCGCGTTCGCGATGGGAGGAGTGCGAACGCGAAGAGGAAAAGTTGGGGGGTCCAGTACTTGGCCTACGCGAACGTGTGGACCCTTACGCGAACGCGATGAAGGAGCCCTATAAACTACGCGAACGCGAGAGTATTAATGCGAACGCGGTGAGGAAAATGAAGGCTAAGTCTTCAGAGTCAAATGACTCTACGCGAACGCGAGATCAAGGGTGCGAACGCGATGAAGGAAAAGTCTCAAGCTTCGCGAACGCGGAGGAGGCGTCGCGAACGCGATGAAGGAATTGTCTGCAACAGCTGAAGCCCATTTTCTGCAATTTTCTTAAGTCCGAAATCACTCTGAAACACCTCCGAAAACACACCCGAGCCCCCGGGGCTCCTAACCAAACACATACACTAACTCAACAACATCCTACTTACTTAACGTTGCAATCAAATCGCCAAAATAACATAAAAAACAACGAATCAAACCTCAAAATCACTAGTTTTTCTTCAAACT
>NW_017684876.1:0-7210 GCF_001879085.1 Nicotiana attenuata | reverse complement strand
TTGTTTAACCATTGTCTGCAAACATCATTCAATGTATTTGTTAGTATCAATCAATGCAGTTCAAGTTAATGCAGCAGAACAATTAGCAGACAGATTAATAGTGTTGCAGACAGTTGCAGTGCGGACCGCACAAAAATGGTAGTGCGGCTGCACTAAGGCCACCGCGGACCGCACAAAGATGACCGCTGTCCGCACAGGGATGAGGTTCCAAAAACTTGGTCTCTGAATCTCACCAGTGCGGCCCGCACAAAATCAACCGCGGCCGCACTGGGCCAGTGCAGATCACACAAAATATAGTGCGCCGCACTGGGCAAAGGTCACCTTTCAGAATTTCAGCAACGCAGTCCGCAGAAAGTGGTAATGCGGACCGCACTTGGCACCGCAGACCACACAAGAATGACCGCGGTCCGCACAAGTTGCCCAGTCTTGACACTGAGTTAGAGTTTGAGATTTTTCTTCTTAAGTTCAAGCTTTCACCTAATTAGGGTCCCTATTCAATTACCCAGTCCATTATACTCACCAAATCCACAAAAATTATGATTTAAACTAACCTAATCTAACAATCAAAGGAATATGGGGAGAAGAAGAACTAAAAGCTAAGAGAAATGAAAATAAAGTGAAATTACACAATTAAACTAAGAAGAATTGAGTGAAATGTTACCAGATATTGAGATGAAGTGCAGTTAATCAATGTGAATCAAGAATTATGGTATAGGGAAGATAGTGAACAATAACAAGATGCTCTGAGGTTCAAGAGTGCGAAAAGGGTAAACGGAGGCCCTTGGGGTCTATTTATAGAAAAACCCCTGGGGCCCATTCTCACCTACCAGTGCGGCCGCACAAAACGGACCGCGGTCCGCACTGGTTACCTTTGTTCAATTTCAACTCAGCAACCCACCGCGGTGCGCACAAAATGGATCGTGACCACGGTGGTCCACCGCGGACTGCTCAAAATTAATCGCGGCCGCGGTGGCAAACTTTGGAGAGCAATATGTTTCACCCTTTGCCAGTGCGGACCGCACAAAGTGGTAGTGCGGCCGCACTGGAAACTTCAGAGACTGTGCAATTCTTTCAATTGTATCCTGCACTGCATTAACTCAATCCTGCAACATCTCACAACCAGTTAGCTCAAAAATCAATCCTATACTACAAAGAAAATCAAAGAAAACAAAAAGAAAAACACATGGGTTGCCTCCCAAGAAGCGCCCTACTTAACGTCGCGACACGACGCGGGTTACCATCACATCATTTTAAATGAACAACAGCCACCACATGGCTATCATCAAACTTCCCAAGATAATGCTTGACACGGTGCCCATTCACTCTAAAAACATCACCACTTTTGTTCTTCAAATCTAGAGCACCAAACGGGGTCACACACATAACTTCAAATGGTCCACTCCACTTTAATTTCAGCTTTCTCGGGAACAACCTTAGACGAGAATTGAATAAGAGCATCAAATCACCAACTTTGAACTCCTTTCCACGAGCATATTTGTCATGAAGGTACTTCATCTTGTCCTTATACAAGGACGATCTAGAGTATGCATGGAACCGGAATTCATCAAGTTCATTGAGTTGTTCAACACGAAGATTAGCCGCAACATCCCACTCAAGATCAAGCTTCCTCAAGGCCCACATGGCCTTATGCTCCAACTCCACTGGTAGATGACATGATTTCCAAAACACCAACCGGTACGGTGATATACCAATTGGGGTCTTGTAAGCGGTCCGGTACGCCCATAGAGCATCATCTAACTTTTTAGACCAATCGGTCCTATTGGCATTGACAGTTTTGGACAAAATGCTCTTGATTTCCCTATTAGACAGTTCAACCTGGCCACTTGCTTGAAGATGATAAGGTGTAGAGACTTTGTGGTTGACACTATACTTGGAAAGCAAAGCATCAAAAGCTCTATTACAAAAATGCGATCCTCCATCACTAATGATTGCCCGAGGTGTACCAAACCTTGTGAAAATGCTCTTCTTTAGAAATGCCACTACACTCCTAGCTTCATTGTTAGGCAAGGACACGGCCTCAACCAACTTTGACACATAATCAACCGCTACAAGAATGTAAGGTTACCACACGAGCTAACAAAAGGGCCCATAAAATCGTTACCCCATACATCAAAGATATCAACTTCAAGAATTGTGTTTAGAGGCATCTCATTTTTCTTGGAAATCCCGCCCGCTCGTTGACATTGATCACATCTTTTCACTAGATCACTTGCATCTTTGAACAAGGTTGGCCAATAAAAACCACAACTCAGAACTCTCGAAGCCGTCCTCACCCCTCCATGATGGCCACCATAGGGGGAGGAATGACAAGCCTCCAAAATACTCAATTGCTCTCCCTCCGGGACACACCTTCGAATCACACCATCCGTGCAAATCTTGAACAAGTACGGCTCATCCCAATAGAAGTCCAGACTATCCCGTTTGAGCTTCTTCCTTCGGTGAGAAGAGAGCTTATACGGGATGATGCCAGTCACAATGAAATTAGCAATGTCCGCAAACCATGGCATATCGCACATCGACACGAAAAGTAGTTGCTCATCGGGGAATGTATCATTGATCTCTAGGTCATCACACGGCCTTCCTTCCTCCTCCAAGCGGGACAAATGATCCGCAACTTGGTTCTCACTACCTTTCCGGTCCACTATCTCCAAATCGAACTCTTGAAGAAGTAACACCCATCTCATCAACCTTGCCTTGGAATCTTTCTTGGTCATCAAATACCTAAGGGAGGCATGGTCGGTGTGCACTATGACTTTGGCCCCCATAAGATATAGCCGAAATTTCTCCATGGCGAACAAAATAGCCAACAATTCCTTCTCTGTCACCGTGTAGTTCCGTTGAGCTTCATTCATAGTCTTGCATGCATAGTACACGGGATGAAACACTTTGTTCACTCTTTGGCCTAACACCGCCCCAACCGCAACATCACTTGCATCGCACATGAGCTCGAAAGGCAAGCTCCAATTGGGTGCGGTAATGATCGGGGTGGTGGTCAACTTGTGCTTAAGAAGTTCAAAGGCCTCCATGCATTTCTCATCAAACACAAACTTAGCATCTTTCTCTAGCAACATGCAAAGGGGATTCACAACCTTCGAAAAATCCTTGATAAACCGTCGGTAGAACCCAGCATACCCAAGGAAACTCCTCACCCCCTTGACAAAAGTGGGGGGAGGAAGCCTTGAAATCACCTATATCTTGGCTTTGTCAACTAAAATCCCATGCTTAGAAATTTTGTGACCCAACACTATGCCTTCTTCAACCATGAAGTGGCATTTTTTGCCTTTGAAGCACCTCCAAAGTGGCCTCAACCTTCATGTTAGTAAGGCAAGAAGAAAGAATAACTAGTAGAGTTGAATTAGAGCCCAAGAATTCATACCTTAGGTGTGGAGGAAGTGGCTTCAACTCCAACACCGGTGGCTCCTCAGTTGATGGTTTGGTTGGTGGAGTTTTCCGGTTTTCAAGATCCAAGGACAATTTTCTTGGCTCATAGGAATAAGAGCCCATCCCATGTAAGGCATTGACACACTCCACCCTGCTTGCATCATCATTGTCATCAAGATTTAATAGCAAGGCCTCAAGGGGATCCTCCTGGTTGATCATAGAACTTGTGTCATCTACAATCACAGCTGTGACAATGTCCATAAATGAGCACACCTCGGTGTTGTTGGGTTGCTTCATGGATTTGCAAACATGGAAGACGACCTTCTCATCCCCCACCCGAAAAGTTAGCTCACCCGCTTCAACATCAAACAATGACTTCCCCGTTGCAAGGAAAGGTTTCCCTAGAATAATTGGGACTTCAAAGTCCACTTCCCAATCCAAAACGACAAAGTCAATCGTCAATATAAACTTGTCCACCCGGACAAGCACATCATCAATTACGCCCAAAGGTCGCTTCATCGAACGGTCTGCCATTTAAAGTCTCATTGAGGTTGGCCTAGGTTGCCCAATTCCCAAAGTCTTGAAGACCGAATAAGGCATCAAATTTATGCTAGCCCCGAGATCACAAAGGGCCTTGGCAAAATTTGCACTTCCAATAGTGCAAGGGATAGTAAAAGCTCCTGGGTCTTCAAGTTTCGGGGCCATAGAATGCACTATTGCACTCACTTGGTGAGTCATCTTTATTGTTTCACAATCCATAGAACGCTTCTTTGTGACCAAATCCTTCATGAAATTTGCATAGCCTGGCATTTGTTCAAGTGCCTCCACCAAAGGTACATTGATTGTAAGGCTTTTCATCATATCAATGAACTTTTTGAATTGATTGTCACTCTTTTACTCTGCTAACCATTGAGGATAAGGCGGAGGTGGCCTAGGCAAAGGTGCCTTGGCTTTGGGCACCACCGGCTCGGGCATGTCAATCACGTGTTCCCTAGGCGGGTTCTCGGCATCTTGGGTTTCCACCTCGGCCTCATTAATGTCAATCCTCACATCATTGTTAAACTCATTCTCAACCACATCTTCAACTATCAAAGGTTCATCATTTTCCCGCAACTCAACATCATCATCCACAACTTGCTTATCTTTGAGGCATGCACATCACCGCCTCTCCCACTTCTTGTTGTAACCACCATCATATGATTGTTTCCACCCTTCGGGGTCACTACCGTATCACTTGGTAGAGCACCCTTAGGGAGAGTATTCAACGATTGTGAGATTTGGCCTAATTGCACCTCCAAGTTCCGGATAGAGGTATTGTGGGAAGCCAATTGAGCATCAGAATCTTAGTTCTTCTTCATCATTTGTTCGAACATCATTTCTATTCTTCCCATATCATTAACCGAAGAACTAGATCCTTGAGATTGAAATGGAGGCAGATTGTTCGGTTGTTGGTACATCGAGGGCCTTTGAAAGCCTTGCCCCCGGTTGCCTTGGTTTCCATTGTTGTTCCACCCGCCTTGACCATTGTTGTTCCAATTGTTGTTATTACCATTCCAATTCCCTTGGTTTCCTTGATTGTTGTTCCCCCAATTACCGCCTTGGTTGTTATTGTTCCAATTACCACCACCTTGTTGTTGATTGCCCCAATTTCCTTGGGGTCGCCATTGTTGATTTGAGGAGTTTCCTCTATCGCCTTGATAGTTGTTAACATATTGTACCTCCTCATTTTGCTCATCATAGCCATCATATTGAAACTCATCACAATCATCACCAAATTGCTCAGAATTCCCTTGATTTTGTTGCCTTCTTAGCCTTCTCATGTTGGTAAGCATACTAACACCTTCCATAGCATTCACTTGGTGAGGGTTTTGGACTTGTTGCAATTGTGCCTTAGCCAATTGATTCATAGTAGTCGTCAACTCCGCTATAGCTTGCCCATGGTCGTGTAACTCCTTATGCAAATGAATAACCGTAGGGTCGCCTTGAGGAACATTGGCCCTACTTTGCCATGCCGAAGAAGTGTCGGCCATCTCATCAAGAATCTCGCAAGCTTCGTCATAAGACAGCTTCATAAAATTACCCTCGGCCAATTGATTGACTATGCATTGATTTGTAGTATTGATACCCCGATAGAAGGTTTGTTGAATCATGGCCTCGTTCATATCGTTGTTTGGGCATTCTTTCACCATTGTTCTAAACCGTTCCCAAATCTCATGCAAAGGTTCCGTTGGTTCTTGCTTGAAGGCCAATATCTCATCTCGAAGTGCTGCCATATGCCCGGGTGAGAAGAATTTAGCAATAAATTTATCCGCCAACTCATCCCATGTTGTAATGGAATGATTGGGGAGTCTGTCTAGCCAATTTAATGCCTTTCCCCGAAGAGAGAACGGGAAAAGTCTCAACCTAAGAGCATCTTCAGACACATTCGTCTGCTTGCTACCCCAACATGTATCCACGAACACTTTTAGATGTTTGTAGGCATTTTGATCCGCAGCGCCCGTGAAATACCCACGCTGCTCAAGTAAGGTCAACATCACATTAGTTATCTGAAAATTGCCCGCCCGAATTCTGGGTGGGACAATAGCACTTGCATATCCTTGGTTCGGTAGCACTCTGGGAGCCACTATTGGAGGTGGCGGAGGAGGGTCTGGAATATTATCATTTGCATTGGCCTGACGGCCTCGTCATGGTCCGGGAGGTACAAGAGGCACCTCATCATCTCCAATTTCATCTACCTCCTCCCCCGCAAGCACATTTCCAAGAGGGTCATTAGCATTTAAAGCCATTTGGTACCTGGTGTATTCACACAAACAAATTAGTAACAAAGAAGTAAAGAAGAACAACACACAAAGCTAACTAAATAGATAGCCAAAACCGTTAGCTCCCCGGCAACGACGCCAAAAAGTGATCGCAGCCAACTCCGCACCACTAAAAAGTAGCGAAAGAGGGTCGCAATAGCTTTTACCCGATTTGTGGGTCGGGATCGATTCCACAGAGAGCTAGGATTGGAGTCGGGTATCTACTTAGCTTAGGAATGCGTGTATACTCTTAATTGGTCTTCCATTCATTTTTGGTTTTTTTCTTTGTATTCTACTATGATCAAACTACAAACTATAATTGCAACTAAATTAGACTAAGAGTAAATTGCTACAAGTTGTATCTAATGATAAAAAGGGCACTAGGGTAGTGACCTTCACCTAGGTGTCTAATTGACGGGTAATTACATCTAAAGCACGATTGACATGATTGGGGAAATATGTTATAACCGTTACTCAATAATACCCACTCTACACCTCTCGGTAGTAAGAGTGGTTTTGCTCAATTGACTCTCTCGAGACCAATTGGGTATGCATATTTGCCCGAGCAACTAGGGTTCAAGTCGGATAATTACTCTCTCGAGGTTTAACCCTTTAATTGGGACTATCAAATCTCTTGAGTCCATCCCAATTCCTTGTTGAGTCAATTTAGGAGACTTAGGCCCTCTTTCTCAAGAAGAGCCAAGTCAACTTAGCACAAACTAGTGTTTGCAACCACTAATTCATAAATTAAACCATAAAATTGACCCAAAATAACAAACACCCATAGTCAATCTAACCTTAAATCACAACACCCATAAATTACCCACACTAGGGTTGAGCCACAACCCTAGCTAATGGGTTTAGCTACTCATGCTTGAAGATAAAATCAGAGAAATAGATGAAGAGAAAGACATAATATTAAATTACTAAAGTAATGATAATGATTCAATTGCTAAAACTATGTTAAAGTGCCCAAAATGGCTACAAAATGGCTTCTCACGAGCGCAACT
>NW_017684875.1:4863-7211 GCF_001879085.1 Nicotiana attenuata | reverse complement strand
CAGGTTTAACTGGGCTGTGCTTTCCTGGAATCTTCATAGGATGGATTATGGAATGTCTCAAAACCATATCATATTCCATTTCTATCAATGGAAGTCCTACTAAGCCATTTGATACAAAAAGGGGGGTGAGGCAGGGTGATCCAATGTCACCATTACTATTTGTCTTAGCTATGGAGTATCTGACTAGAAGTCTGAAACAACTGAAAGAGGAGCCAAACTTCAACTATCATCCCAGATGTGAAAAACTCAACATTATACAGTTGAGTTTTGCAGATGACTTGCTTCTATTCTGCAGAGGAGATGAGGTATCTATCCAGCTATTGTGTGATTGTTTTAATAAGTTCTCTAAAGCTTCAGGTCTTGTTGCAAATCAGAGCAAAAGTTGTATGTATTTTGGAGGTGTTCCAGCAGAGATACAGCAGAGGATTATCCAAACAACTGGCTTTACTATTGGTGAAATCCCCTTCAGATACTTAGGAGTCCCTCTGAGTGCCAAAAGATTGTCTGTGAATCAATGCCAACCTTTATTAGACAAAATGCTGGGGAAAATCAAGCAATGGACAACAAAGTTCTTAAGCTATGCAGGAAGATTACAGTTGATAAAGAGTGTATTAATAGCCATCCAGAATTTCTGGTCACAGATATTTCCATTGCCAAAGAAAATAATACAGGTGATTGAAGGGATATGCAGAAAGTTCCTCTGGACTGGAGATACAAATACAAATAGGAAAGCATTGGTAGCTTGGGAGAAAATGTGTAGACCTAAATCTAAAGGAGGACTGAACATCACTAATCTCAGCATGTGGAATAGGGCTGCCTTAATAAAACACCTCTGGAATCTGTGTATGAAGAAGGACAAGCTTTGGATAAGATGGGTACATGTCTATTACATAAAGGGAAAGAATCCATGGCAAGTGGAAGTGAAGCAAGCTTCATGGATAATTAGAAAGATATTACAGGCTGGGAAATACATACAGGAAGCAAGGTTGGATTTCAAGAAGATATTGGGATCTCAATCATACTCCATCAGAGTAGTATATAATCAACTAAGAGGAGATTTTCCAAAGGAAGAATGAAGCAGATTAATATGTAACAACAAAAGTTGTCCACGATGGAAATTCATACTGTACCTTGCAGTACAAGAGAAACTATACACCAAGGACAGGCTGTGCAATTGGGGACTACAAGTTGATCCAGTATATGCATTATGTGAGCAAGAGCTGGAAAGCCATCAACATATTTTCTTTCTATGCAGATTTTCAGCACAAGTATGGGAGAAGCTTTTAACATGGCTTGGTATAAAGAGAAGAATAATTGACTGGAATGAAGAGTTAAAGTGGGCAGCTGCTCACATGAAGGGGAAGGGGTCGAAAACAATGTTGTATAGAATGTGCATCACAAGCGCTGTCTACCAGATCTGGTTGGAACGAAACAGAAGAATTTTTCAACAGGAAAAAAGGAGTAGTGAAGCAATCACAAGGCAGATAATTCAGGAGATACATTGTATAGGAAATAGAGAAAGTAGTTTAAGGAAAGAACTTCAAGTTTTAAACTTCTATCCTTAGGAGTGTTTGGTAGAGGAAGATAACTGAGTTTGGGGCTGCATGTCCAAACTCGGTTTTGATAATCTGTAAATATTTACTTGGTAATAAATTTTAATTACCAAAAAAAAAGACTCACGGTCATGCTAGACTCCGGTGCATAGATAACCCTCACCATGCCTATACACCGTACTCCACATTTAGCAAGTAGCAAATAACATCCTAATCCTATTCCCTCAAGCCAAAGTTAGAACAAACACTTACCTCGGTCCAAGAATGGCAATCAACTCTCTAATACCGCCTTTCCTCTACAATCCAACTCCGAAACAATGATATCTAGTCATAATTAGTTCAATAATATCAATAAGGCTCAAAAACATAATCCTATAGCCTAGAAATGAAATTCCAATCATTCTTCCAAAAACACCAAAATTCGACACCGGTCCCACATGGTCCAAACACGAGGCTCAGACCAAAACCCAATCACCCATAACCCCACGAGTTCAAATATATAATTTATTTCAAGATTCGACCCCAAATTGAGGTTGAATCACCCAAAATCCTTAAAGCCCTAACTCTACCCAAAACCCCCTTTTTCTACTTTGAATTCATGATTTAGGGCTAGGAAATTAGTGATTAGTAAAGAAAATTAAAGAAAACAAGTTGAACAATGCTTACCCAAGAAGTTTTGATGGAAGGGAGCTTCAATGGGCGCCTAAGTGCTTGGAGAAGAAAGGAGTTCGTGTATTTTTATGAAAAATCCCGAGCTACTGTTCTGTTTTTAACTTAAAAATTCACTGGGCAAAA
>NW_017684875.1:0-3922 GCF_001879085.1 Nicotiana attenuata | reverse complement strand
TACGAGCCCGATACCATTACGTTTCGATCAAATTTCATTTTCATTTTCCTAAAAATTCTACAGAAAACAATTTCACGGAAAAATTCATTTCTCGGGCCTGGGACCTCAGAATTCAATTCCGAGCATACGCCCAAGTCCCATATTTTTCTACGGACCTTCCGAGACCGTCAAATCACGAGTCCGGGTCCGTCTACCAGAAATGTTGACCAAAGTCAACTTTAATCATATTAATATAAAAATTTATCAAATTTTTCACATAATTCATATATTTCAACATAAAAACTTTTCGGCTACGCGCCCGGACTGCGCACGCAAATCGAGGCAACTAAAAGTGAGGTTTTCAAGGCCTCGGAAGCACGGAATGACTAAGAAACAAGTGATGACCCTTTGGGTCGTCACATTCTCCACCTCTAAAACAACCGTTCGTCCTCGAACGGACAAAAGAAAGAAGTACCTGAGTCGGGAAATAGGTGAGGATAACAGCTCCGCATATCAGACTCGGACTCCCAGGTCGATGCCTCAGGAGGTTGACCTCTCCACTGGACACGCACTGAAGGAAAACTCTTCGACCTCAACTGTCGAACCTGCCGGTCTAGAATAGCTACCGGCTCCTCGTAAGACAGATCCTTGTCCAACTGGACAGTGCTGAAATCTAACACGTGGGCTGGATCGCTGTGATACCTCCGAAGCATGGACACATGAAACACTGGATGCACGACTGACAAGCTGGGCGGCAAGGCAAGTCTGTAAGCCACCTCTCCCACACGATCGAGAATCTCAAATGGGCCAATGAACCTAGGGCTAAGCTTGCCCTTCTTCCCAAATCTCATCACGCCCTTCATAGGCGACACTCGGAGCAAGACCCGCTCACCAACCATGAAAGCTACATCTCGAACCCTACGATCCGCATAACTCTTTTGCCGCGACTGAGCCGAACGAAGCCTGTCCTGGATGATCTTGACCTTATCCAAGGCCTCCTGAACTAAATCTGTACCCAATAACCGAGCCTCCCCCGGCTCAAACCATCCGACTGGAGACCGACATCGCCTACCATACAACGCCTTATATGGAGCCATCTGAATGCTGGACTGGTAGCTGTTGTTGTAGGCAAACTCTGCTAAAGGCAAAAACTGGTCCCACGAGCCTCCGAAATCAATGACACAGGCTCAGAGCATATCCTCCAATATTTGAATAGTCCTCTCGGACTGGCCGTCCATCTGAGGATGGAACGCTGTGCTCAACTGAACCTGGGTGCCCAACTCCTGCTGAACTGCTCTCCAGAAGCGCGAGGTAAACTGCGTACCCCGATCCAAAATAATAGATACCGGCACCCCATGAAGGCGAACAATCTCTCGGATGTAGATCTCAGCTAACCTCTCCGATGAATAAGTGGCTGCAACAGGAATAAAATGCGCTGACTTGGTCAGCCTATCAACAATGACCCAAACAGCATCAAACTTCTTCCGAGTCATCGGAAGTCCAGTAACGAAATCCATGGTAATCCTCTCCCACTTCCACTCGGGAAGCTCAATCCTCTGAAACAAACCACCAGGCCTCTGATGCTCATACTTAACCTGCTGACAGTTCAAACATCGAGCCACATATGCAACAATATCTTTCTTCATCCTACGCCACCAATAAAGTTGCCGCAAGTCCTGATACATCTTCGCGGTGCCCTGGTGAATAGAATACCGAGAACTATGGTCCTCCGCTAAGATCAATTCTCGAATCCCATCGACATCTGGCACACAAACTCGTCCCTGCAACCTCAAAACACCATCATCATCTAAGGTCACCTTCGTGGCACCTCCACGCTGCACCGTGTCTCTCAGGACACATAAATGGGGATCATCAAACTGCCGACCACGGATACGCTCCAATAATGAAGAACGAGCGACCGTACAAGCTAACACTCTGCTAGGCTCAGAAATGTCCAACCTCACAAATCGATTGGCCAGGGCCTGAATATCCAAAGCAAGCGGTCTCTGGCTGACCGGAACATAAGCAAGACTACCCGTGCTGGCGGACTTCCTACTCAACGCATCGGCCACCACATTGGCTCTCCCCGGGTGGTACAAAATAGTAACATCATAATCCTTCAACAGCTCCAACCACCTCCGCTGCCTCAAGTTCAACTCCTTCTGCTTGAACAAGTATTGCAGACTCTTGTGATCAGTGTACACCTCACACGTCACACCATATAGGTAATGCCTCCAAATCTTCAAAGCATGAACAATGGCTGCCAACTCGAGATCATGAACCGGATAATTCTTCTCGTGGATCTTCAACTGCCTCGAAGCATAAGCAATGACTCTGCCATCCTGCATCAATACCGCACCAAGCCCAATACGGGAAGCATCACAATACACTGTATAGGGTCCTGAGCCTGTGGGCAAAACCAATATCGGTGCCGTAGTCAGAGCTGTCTTGAGCTTTTGAAAGCTCTCCTCACACTCGTCTGACCATCTGAACTGGGCACCCTTCTGGGTCAACCTGGTCATCGGGGCTGCAATAGATGAAAACCCCTCCACGAACCGACGATAGTAACCTGCTAACTCCAGGAAACTCCGAATCTCAGTAGCCGATGCTGGTCGAGGCCAATTCTTGGCTGCCTCAATCTTCTTCGGGTCCACCTGAATACCCTCTGCTGATACAACATGACCCAGGAATGCAACCGAACTCAGCCAGAACTCGCACTTCGAGAACTTAGCATATAACTGACTATCCTTCAGAGTCTGAAGGACTACTCTGAGGTGCTGCTCGTGCTCCTCCTGGCTGCGGGAGTACACCAAAATATCATCAATAAAGACTATCACGAACATGTCCAAATATGGCCTGAACACTCGGTTCATCAACTCCATGAATGCTGCTGGGGCATTGGTCAACCCAAACGACATGACCAGGAACTCATAATGCCCGTACCGAGTGCGGAATGTTGTCTTAGGGACATCGGATGCCCTAATCCTTAGCTGATGGTAGCCAGATCTCAAGTCTATATTTGAAAACACCTTCGCACCCTGAAGCTGGTCAAACAAATCGTCAATCCTCGGCAGTGGATACTTGTTCTTTATCGTCACCTTGTTCAATTGCCGGTAATCAATGCACATCCTCATTGATCCATCCTTTTTCTTCACAAACAACACCGGCGCACCCCAAGGAGAAACACTAGGCCTGAGAAAACCCTTCTCTAGCAAATCTTGCAACTGGTCCTTTAACTCCTTCAACTCTGGCGGGGCCATGCGATACGACAGAATAGAAATGGGCTGCGTGCTTGGGGCCAGATCAATACAGAAATCAATATCCCTGTCGGGAGGCATACCCGGCAGGTCTGAAGGGAAAACCTCGGGGAACTCCCGAACAATAGGAACATAATCAATAGAAGGAACCTCTGTGCTGGAATCGCGAACATACGCCAGATAAGCTAGACACCCCTTCTCGACCATGCGTCTAGCCTTCACATATGAGATAACACTGCGGGTGGCATGACCTGGGGTCCCTCTCCACTCCAATCGGGGTAAATCTGGCAAAGCCAAGGTCACGGTCTTGGCGTGACAATCCAAGATAGCATGATACGGGGACAACCAATCCATCCACCATGTCTAAGAGCAATAAATCAACACGGGTCTCAAGACCCTCAAATACTACCACACAGGAACGATGAACTCGGTCGACCACTATAGAATCCCCCACCGGTGTAGATACATAAACAGGAATACCCAAAGCATCACTAGGCATAGTCAGGTAGGGTGCAAAATAGGACGACACATATGAATACATAGACCCAGGGTCAATAGCACTGAAGCATCCCTATCACAGACCAGAATGGTACCTGTAATAACAACATCTGAAGACTCAGCCTCTGGCCTGGCTGGCAAAGCATAACACCGGGGCTGGGCCCCACCTCCCTGAACCATATCTCTAG
>NW_017684874.1:5464-7214 GCF_001879085.1 Nicotiana attenuata | reverse complement strand
ATACAACCCAAAACAAACCCGAGGCCCTCGGGACCTCAACCAAAAGCACCAAGGCATCTTAATACATTATTCAAACTTGTTCCAATACTCAAAACACCTCAAACAACACCAAAACCATCAAATTACATCGAATTCAAGCCTAAGTTCTTCTAAAACTTTCAAAACACGCATTCGATCAAAAACCCAATCAAACCATGTCCGAATGACCTAAAATTTTGCACACATATCCCAAATCACCTAACGAAGCTACAGCAACTCTCGGAATTCCATTCTGACTCCCGGATCAAAATCTCACCTATCAACCGGAAATCGCCAAAATACTAACTTCGCCAATTCAAGCCTAAATTAACTACGGACTTCCAAAATACATTCCGAACATGCTCCCAACCCCGAAATCACCTAACGGAGCTAACAGAACCATCATATTTCCATTCCGAGGCCGTCTTCACACTGTTCCAACTACGGACCATTTTCCAACACTTAAGCTCTCATTTAGGGACTAAGTGTCCGAAAATTCTCCGAAATCCAACACCGGACGTCCCGGCAAACCAAAATAGCAGAAAGGAACTTAGGGGAAATAGTTAATAGGGGATCGGGGCTTAAATTCTAAAAACGACCGGCCGGGTCGTTACATCCTCCCACACTTAAACATTCGTTCGTCCTCGAACGAGCATAAAGAACATACCTGAAGTAGTGAAAAGATGAGGGTATAGGCTGTGTATATCCCGCTCGGTCTCCCAAGTCGCCTCCTCGGCCGACTGACCCCGCCATTGAACCTTTACTGAAGCAATGCTCTTTGACCTCAACTTTCTGATTTGTCTATCCAATATAGCCACTGGCTCCTCAATATAAGATAAATCCTTGTCCAACTGAACTGAGCTGAAATCCAACACGTGCGATGGGTCGCTGTAATACCTCCGAAACATCGAAACCTGAAATATCGGATGAACTCCTGCCAAGATGGGAGGTAGGCCAAGGTCATAAGCAACTTTTCCAACATGCTTCAATACCTCAAAAGGGTAAATAATCCTCAGACTCAATTTCCCTTTCTTCCCAATTCTCATAACGCCCTTCATAAGCAAAACTCGAAGCAGAACCCGCTCTCCGACCATATATGAAACATCACAAACCTTTCTGTCCGCGTAACCCTTCTGAGTCAATCTAGTCATAGGAGCTGCAATCGATGAAAACCCTTCACAAAACGAGGGTAGTAACCCGCCAAGCCTAGGAAACTGCGAATCTCTGTAGCTGAGGAGGGTCTAGGCCAACTCTACACTGCCTCTACCTTCTTCGGATCCACCCGAATACCCTCACTTGATACCACGTGACCTAAGAATGCCACGGAATTCAACAAGAACTTACATTTTGAAAACTTTGCATATAATTTCTTTTCTTTCAGAGTCTGAAGCAATGTCCTCAGGTGCTGCTCATGATCTTCCCAACTCCGGGAATACACCAAAATGTCATCAATAAAGACAATAACAAAGAGTAAAGATATTGCCGAAATACTCTGTGCATCAAATGCACAAAAATTGCTGGGGCATTGGTCTGCCCAAATGACTTACATGGAACTCGTAATGATCATATTGAGTCCTGAAAGCAATCTTCGGGATAGCTGGCTCCCGAACCTTCAACGGATGGTAACCTGAGCATAAGTCAATCTTAGAAAACACCCGTGCGCCCTGAAGCTAGTCAAACAGATCATCAGTACGAGGCAAGGATAGCGGTTATTCACTATAGCCTTGTTCAA
>NW_017684874.1:0-723 GCF_001879085.1 Nicotiana attenuata | reverse complement strand
TTTTCAACAATTAGCTCAAGTACGCGCTCGTCACCTCACGCACAAGGCATTTAATTACCAAATATCACATCCTAAGGGACAAAGTCCCCCACACAAGGTTAGACAAGCCACTTACCTCGAACCGGCTCAAAATTCAATCCAAAATCACGTTCTTGCAACGAGTATTTGACTCCAAATGGCTCAAATCTATTCAATTAAATTGCATAATGTAAATAATAATTCAAGTAATTGATTCTACAATTAAATTCTAAGCTAATACGGGAAATTTTGTAAAATGACCAAAATGCCCCTCGGGCCCACATCTCGGAATCGGATAATTTTTACATTTTCAGAACCCTCGTACTCTCACGAGTCTACCCTTATAAAAATCTCTCAAATCGGAGGTCAAATACCCACTCAAAACTCAACAATTTAGTCTAAGGATTTTGACCCATTTTTCATTCAAAAATCCGAAAATACGAATGAAATCATGATTAGATTAGTAAGTATTAAGCATAAGAGAGTAGAGAATCGTTACCCAATTATTGCTCGCGAAAACCCCTCGAAAGTTCTCCCAAAACCGAGCTCTAGAAGTCAAAAATGAAAGAAAATGGGAACAAAGTCCCATTTTCGGAACTTAAGATCTCTGCCCAGGCCTATTTTCCGCTTCTGCGGAAATTTTCCGCTTCCGCAGAATTTCGCTTACGCGGATATTTTCGCTTCTGCGGTACCGTCTTCCGCGGC
>NW_017684873.1:5958-7214 GCF_001879085.1 Nicotiana attenuata | reverse complement strand
AGATTTCTATGATGGAGTCCGGAAGATCGAATCTGGGGAAGGTCCTTCTGGGACCAAATAGGCTAGATTTATTTTTTGCTTTTCCTAAAATGTAATAAGGCCAAGTGCCAGTAGTAACTCATTTTATTATTTTTATCTTATTGTCGTTTTGGGATTCGTCTATCATTTACATTATGAAATGAAGCATTTATTGGCATTAAAAGTTCTCCAAATCTATTTGTCGCTAGGCCTACCTCGGGCACAACGAGGCTCCCAAATTAGGACGCGAATTTATATTTCCGCAATATGTGTTTAAATACTGCAAACATTTCAGAATCCTTACTGATTTGTTTACCTTTGTTTTTTCCTTTATTTTGATTATTCCCATCCCCTGAGGTTGGTTCACTCATACTGGCATCATCAGCATACCTAAAGGTCCTCCACATCCTCCTCTTCTAAGTGATCCTAAAAACAAAGGAAAAATCAGAATAAATGATACAGTGCAGTGCAATAATTGAGGAGGAGAAGGAAGAAGGCCTCACTATTCAGACTATAGAGAAGGGAGCCGTTCTCAGGAACTGGACCGCCACACCATCCCGAGCCCGCCGAGTCCCTGGGTAGCTTGGCAAAATTTGCTTCTATAAGCCATTCTAGGCATTTAGGATTTCCGTAATTTTGTTTTAAGTTTTAATTGTTTCAAAATGAATGCTCGATTCATCGAGTCGTACTTTGTCCGGACAATTTTCTTCAAGTTTTAATCAAATGAATTTGCTCTTTATTATTCACTACTATCTTTACATTTTTCTTTTCTACAGCATTATTATTACTTTTCCTGATGAACCAGTAACTGTCACATGTAATGAGGCAATGCAACATGAGAATAGTGATTCAGAGGAAGAGGATGAGATACCTGAGGAAATTGTCAGGGAGGTTGAAAATTTTGAGAATAAGCCTAAGTCCAATCTGGACGAGACCGAAGCAATAAATCCAAGAGGGCCACAGATCACATAGCAGACTTGAGAAAGTTCTTTGACAGGCTAAGGACGTACAACTTGAAACTGAACCCCGCAAAATGTGCATTCGGGGTTCCCGCAGGAAAACTATTGGGATTCATTGTCAGTCGTCGAGGGATTGAACTGGATCCATCTAAAGTCAAGGCAATTCAGGGATTACTGCCACCTAAGAGCAAAAAGGATGTGATGAGCTTCCTAGGGCGTCTCAACTACATCAGCCGCTTCATAGCACAATCCCACAGTCATACTGTGAACCCCATCTTC
>NW_017684873.1:0-3248 GCF_001879085.1 Nicotiana attenuata | reverse complement strand
TTACAACCAAGGAGAGCCTGATTCAGGTTTCCTGCCTGAAGCATGAAGTAAACCAACTCCAAAGACCAAAATCCAAAGCCTTTCTCATTTGGGTGTGTCAGAGTTCCCAAGAGCCTCATGGACTCCGGGCAGTGCTTACACCCAAATACAAGATTGAGTCATAGTGCAGTGTGGAAGAGCCAGCCCTCAAGTGTCCCAGTTCAGAGGGAGATCAAGGTCCCAAGGCAAGGCTCACAGGAGGGGGGCAGAACTTAGAAACTAGGAATGAGTGTAAGTGCAGAGAAGGGATTTTGGGGGAAAAGAAAAGATAGGATGGTGGTTATACCTAGCAATTGGAAGTGCTGGCACACCCCAACCAGCCTGTTAGCCACCTTGTTTGGGAGTTAGGATCCCCTAAGGGATCAAGTCCAAACATGAGCAACAAT
Source organism: Nicotiana attenuata (assembly GCF_001879085.1). Lineage (NCBI taxonomy): Eukaryota > Viridiplantae > Streptophyta > Magnoliopsida > Solanales > Solanaceae > Nicotiana > Nicotiana attenuata. The sequence goes on along the minus strand of NW_017684873.1, from coordinate 2,823 downwards.
TTGGATGTTGCCATGTTCTGAACTTCAACTCAAATACATAGAAGGGGACAGGGGTGCAGAGATTCACAGTAGAAACATACGCAAAGAAGTTGACATGCTAATTAACATTAAACATAGGCAGTAAAGCAGACAGGGGTGTAGGGATTCACAGTAGAAACATATGCAAAGGAATTGACATGCTAATTAACATTAAACATAGGTAGTAAAGCAGACAGGGGTGTAGAAGCTGTAAAGTAAACACATTGGGATGAGGCTGAAAACCAAACTAGAACATACCAGTTTCAGGGAAACAAAAGAAGAGAAAGCAGTAGTCTTGTAAAGCCAATGTGCAAGCAAGCAGTTAGAACACTATGATTTTAGAAGAGAACTATGAGATTGAGTAGTGTAAAAGTGTTGAATTGAGAGTGTGTAATTGAAAGTGTCTGAAAAGTTGAATTCGAGGTTGTTGTGAGAAAGGAGTCTTGCCCCTTTTATATTGTAGAAGGCAAGCAGAATAAGGTAGGAGAATAATTTAAAAAATCAGTTGTCAATCAATTACACAAGTTTCCCTTTAGTTAAAGATTCTAATTTCAAACGGGTAAAATAATTAAGGCAAGAGGTTGATCAAACACTTTTCTAAAGCAGTAAAAGAAGGGTAAATACATAGAGATTTATTTAAGGAAAAAGTGTGATAGCACACGGTTTGTGCAAAATAAGGAAAGGCAATCAATCAACAACCAGTAAAATCAGCAATTGAAGATTTCATGTGAATGAACCAGGTCAGGAAGATGGGAAAAATCTCGACTTAAGGAAAATCAGTACTAATCAATTAAACATAAAAGAGGATTCTGAATCAATCAAAAGTTGAAAACCTTTTTGGAAGAAAGGATTCATCACACATATAAAAACATACAGCCATGCTCAAGTACGAAGAACTGTCATACCAATCAATAGAAGAGTCTAGCATAGAAAAAGTTTAGAGTCATAAACAAAGAAGTTCAAGCTCAGTTTATAGACTCAGAGTGAGTCTGAGAGAGTCCAGGGTTCCAAAATAGAACCCTAGTCCTAACACAAGATCAAAACTCGCCAAAACCCTAAATCCTAGGGTTTCCAACTCGAATCAGATACAGAGACGAGGAGACAAATAATTGAAACAGGTTCAGAGGTCTCTTTCAGAGGCTTATGAGAAAACAAACAGATACAATAGCAAGTTTGAAACAGCAAAGTGAAGAAACTGATTCGAAGCATAGTGAGGGTAGAAAGAACATGTTTTAAGAAAACCTGGGACTTAAACAAGTTCAGAAGCGAAAAGAGGTAGTATAACACTTAAGAAAACAGTAGAAGAAACATGTTTAAATAGAACTCAAACAAGGTCCAGTAAAAGGGCAAACAAAGAACTTAAGAACTCCGTAGGAGATACATACAATAGGAGAACACAAAATACCAGAAAAAATATATCACAAGACATATAGGAAAAACACAGTAGGACGAACATGTAAGCATGGTGTATAAACACAGTAGAAAGACAAGGCACAGAAGAACATATATAGTAGAAAAATATAAGAAAGCAGTAGAAGCATATGCGTGACAAATATACACAAAGAAAAAGGAAAAGAAAAGTCGGAGAAACATTTTGAACTTTTCCAGAAACCCTAAATCGAAGAGAAGTAATTTTTGAAAGAAAAAATTGGGGAAAACGTTTAAGAACTCAAGTAGAGCACAGATATAGAACAAATTTAAGAAAACAAATCAGAGAAAACCTCGAATAGCTAGGGTTTCAGAGGAACCCTAACACGAGAAAGGCTTGGAAAAGGTCCGATCTGAGTCGGATAAGTCAGAAATAGGCTCATAATGCTTGGATAAGCCGGAGCAAAGCCGGAGAGGCCATGGAACCTTGAATCGGAGAATATCTGAACGGACACCATCGAGGTTAGACCTCGAAACTTCGAACACCAAGTGTTCAAGAGCAGAGGGAGGTGAGTATAGGCCATCCATGGCCTGAGAGGCCATGGATTCTGGTGAGATTGAGGTTGAACATGGTAGAAGACGATTAGGGTTTCAAGAACCTTCGAGAGAGTTTGAGAGAGGAAAGGAATTCAGGGGCGGCTGATAGAGTGGAATGAGTTAGGGTTGGGGGTTTGGGTGAATTAAAATGGTAAGGGGAGATCGTGGCCATTGATCAGATTGATCAACGGCTTGGATTAAAAGGGGTTTGGGTCGGGTAATAAAACGGGTTAAGGGTATGGAATTGGGCTGGTCCAGTTGGGATTCAAAATTGGGTCAATTAGGGGGGGGGGGGGTCAATGTGGCTATAATCGAAATGTGATGGGGCTGCAATTGAAACGAAATGAGGCCAAATTTTAAATAGCCAGTTTTCCCCCTTTTATTTTATAAAAATAGTAAAAATGATTTTGAAAGCAAATTAAAAGTACTGGATCAGTTAATAATATATAAATATTAATTTAAAAATATTGGAACCAATTTCATAATTATAGAATGCTATTAATTCTTAAAATAGGCTAAAATTGCAATTACGTGCAATTTATCCTTTAAAATACTAAATAAGTTGTAAAAGATGTATAAAAATTACCTTAGCTATATTTTGGTATAAATATGAGTGTAAAATAAGTTATTCACCAAAAATGATAGTTTTGGGAATAATTATTGGTTTTTGTACTGCTAAAAATGAGCAATAAACTGATTTAAAAAAATCTTTAAAAATTGGGAAAAATACTAAAACACTTGGGCCTACTTATATATACATATATATGCTATTTTGAAAGCATTTGTATGTAAAAAAAATCCCTAGGGAAAAAATTGGGTATCGACAGCTGCCCCTCTTTA
>NW_017684872.1:0-7214 GCF_001879085.1 Nicotiana attenuata | reverse complement strand
TCCACACTCATAGCAACGTCCCGGGTGCTGGGAACTGGGACTGAAGGGAACCCATCGCGCCGGAGTGACTAGCTGATGCACTCGGCCTGGAAGAACCCTGAGCAGATGGAGCACGAGACAAACTCTATGCTGGAAGAGCGCTGAGAGATGGCTGACTCTGCTGAGAACCCAGATAATCACGACCTGAAGATCCTCCTCGATACTCGGGTCGAGCTGACTGAGCGGGCCTGAAAGAACGACCCCGACCCTACTGGAACTAGCCCCTCGAAGGAGCGCCACTGTAACTACCAGAACCTCGAGGCCTCTTGGCCTCCCTCTCATCTCGATCCTGACGGCGAACCGCCTCAATCTCTCGGGCTATATCAACCACCTCCTCGAATGTGGCACCCAGCACTCGCTCCCTAGTCATAAGAACACGAAGAGGGTAGGTGAGACCATCGACAAACCTCCGGATACGCTCACGATCTGTCGGAACCAGCCAAACTGCATGCCAAGACAACTCAGAAAAACTCATCTCATATTAGGACACTGTCATATCTCCCTGCCGTATCCCCTCAAACTGCCCGCGCAACTCCTCCCTCCGAGACTGCGGTACATACTTCTCCCAGAAGAGAGTGGAGAACTCCTGCCAAGTCAAAGGTCCTGCACCAACCGGCCTACGCCGCTCATACGCCTCCCACCAAGTTAAGGCAGCTCCGGTAAACTGAAAAGTAGTAAAAGCCACACCACTGGACTCGAGAATCCTCGCTGTACGGAGCATCCGCTGATATCTGTAGAGAAAACCCTGGGCATCCTCGCCCTCAGCTCCACTAAATGTCGGAGGCTGGAGTCTACCAAACCTCTCGAGGCGACGCTGCTCGTCCTCGGGCATAATTGAAACCCTGAACTCCTGTACTGGTACCACTGGCTGAGCTGGAGGTGCCTCTGGAGTCTGTAATCCCTACCCTAACTGCTCAGGTGTGCGAGCAGCGGGGGTCTGGTTGCCTCCCCCGGCCTGTGAAGTAGCTGCTGGTGCTGTGGTGGCTGAAACCACCTGAGCTAGGCCCGTGCACACTGTCAAGATTTGAGCTAATGTCTCCTGAAGGCCAGGAATCACTATGGGCACAGCCGGTGCCTGAGCTGGTACTGCTGGAGCCTGATCCGTAACTGGGGCAGCTGGTGGATCAATAGGTGTTGCCCTCGCTACTCTGCCTCTGCCACGACCACGACCGCGTCCACGGCCTCTGGTGGTCTCAGAAGGTGGCACTGAGGGTCGTCCGCCACGTCCGGTAGCTCGTGTCCTCACCATCTGTGAGAGAATAGAATAAGACGAAGCTTAGTACTCGGTTCAACAAGTTCGCACGACAAGAATTCCAAGAATGTGGAGTTTTCCTAAAGGTTCTGCAGCCTCTCGAGGATAAGTACAGACGTCTCCGTACTGATTCGCGAGACTCTACTAAACCGGCTCATGGCTCGCGAGACCTAGTAACCTAGGCTCTGATACCAACTTGTCACGACCCCAACCTCGATCGTGATGGCGCCCAACACAATGCTATTCAAGCCCGACCAGTTGAGCACTCTCAATCCCTCACATAGAGTTCATTACCAATTAACAGGGTTTAAATACCAAATTAACATAAACACATGTCTGAAACAGTGAATACAATGCGCGGAAAGAACGTAATAACATCACTACAAGCCCACCGATCCGGTGTCACGAGTCAAGAGCCTCTAATACAAGTCTGACAAACAGCCTAAACAAAAGATAGTCTAAAATACTGAAAGTAAAGAGGATAGAGGGAGAAATCGGGTCTGCGGACGCCATGCAGCTACCTCAATGACTCCGATGAGATCTGAACAGCAGAGACAGCTCAATCTACGCCTCCGAAGTACCTGTATCTGCACACATGGTGCAGGGAGTAATGTGAGTACTCCGACTCAGTGAATAATAGCAATAAATAATGATTGACGGAAAGAAATCTCTTAAAGAGCACTAAGCAGTTCTATATCAAAGCAGTAAGAACATTTTAACAGCAACTAAATGAAGAAGCCAGGACAAAATCCTTTAAGCCAGTACTCAACTCATTTATTTCTTACAATAACCGAAATCATAGTATACCGCTGCGGTGTGCAGCCCGATCTGTATAAATATACCGCTGCGGCGTGCAGCCCGATCCATAATATATATATACTGCTGCGGCGTGCAGCCCGATCCAATAACAATAGTCGACTGCGCTCACTAGGGGTATGCAGACTCCGGAGGGGCTCTTACAGCCCAAGCGCTATACTGTTGCGGCGTGCAGCCCGATCCACATAATATACTGCTGCGGCGTGCAGCCCGATCCATATAAGTATACTGCTGCGGCGTGCAGCCCGATCCACGTAATATATCAGTCATCCTCACTATTGGATTCTCAACCCCTCTCAGTCAATATAAACTGCACCCCTCGGGCATACTAAGATAAGATAGGGATTCCAGCCCTCATATTACTCTCATTTTTGTTTAGCCATTTCAAAGCCAGTTCATATTTAATTAAACAGTTAGAAACATGACTGAGGGTGTGATTTTTAACAAGTAAAGTGAGGTCAATCAGTACAAATGCCCCTACGGGTTCTACAGGTCGGCACAAGGCCCCAAACATGGCTACTAGCCCAAACTATAATGATATTAGTTAAGCCTCAGTCAAAAATACAGTAGAACCATTAATCGGGATGGACCAAGTCCAAATCCCCAGCAGTAATGGACCCCATGCTCGATATGCAGCGTGTGTCTCACCTCAACATAGCACTACGTTGTGCAAATCCGGGGTTTCAAACCCTCAGGACATCATTTATAACCATTACTCACCTCAAGCCGGCCAAAGTCCTAGCTCGCTATGCCCTTGCCTCGCAAATCAACCTCCTTGCGCGTCGAATCTGGCCAAAACCACAACGAATACGTTACAATAGGCTAAGGGAATATAACCCAATCGAAAAGACTCGAAAAACATCAAAATTCACGAAGTTGACAAAACCCGAGCCTCGGGCCCACTTCTCAAAAAATCAAAAAATTAACATCACCGGATTCCTTATCTCGCCACGAGTCTATACATATCAAAATTAGCAAAATCGGAGTCCATTTGGCCCCTCAAATTCCACTTTGAAATACCAAATTCCCAAGCCCTAGCTTTACCCTCTTTCGATGAATTTCCACAAATTTCAATGCAAATTCTACCATTAATTCATGTATTTAGGCCAAGGAACTCACCTCCAATCACACCTAGTCGAAATCCCCTTCAAATTCCGTCCAAGAGCTCTCAAGGTCGATCAAAAATGGTGGAAATGCACTTAAGCTTGCGGAACAAAATAAGCTTTAAAACCCTTCTGAGAACAGTGATTTTCGCATCTGCGGTTCCTTTACCGCATTTGCGGCTATCGCTTCTGCGGTTATAATTCCGCTTCTGCGGATCTTCATTAAACCAACGACCGCTTCTGCGGTCCCCTATCCGGATATGCGGATCCCGCTTCTGCGGATACTTGTCCGCTTCTGCGGAAACACCAAGGCCTCACCTTTACGCACCTGCGACTATTCTACCGCATCTGCGGCCTCGCAGATGCGGCTTCCCTACCGCATCTGCAGATCCTTCCATCCAGGCCAATGACCGCACCTGCGATCTTTCTTCCGAACCTGCACAACCGCATCTGCGGTTCCTTTTCCGCAGATGCGGAAATACCAGAAACCAGGCATACCAGCAATCTCATAAGTCCAAATTTCATCCCGATGGCTATCCGAAATCACCCCGAGGCCCCCGGGACCTCAACCAAAAGTGCCAATCCATCTTAAAACATCATTCAAACTTGCTCCAATCATCAAAATACCACAAATAACACCAAAACCATCAATTTACCTCGGATTCAAGCCTAAGTTCTTCCAAAACTTCCGAATTACGCATTTGATCAAAAACCCGACCAAAACACCTCCGAATGATCTGAAATTTTGCACACACATCCAAAATCACCTAACGAAGCTACAACAACTCTCATAATCCCATTCCGATCCTCGGATCAAAATCTCACCTAACAACCGGAATTCGCCAAAATACTAACTTCGCCAATTCAAGCCTAATTCTACATCGGACCACCAAAATCAATTCCGATCACACTCCTAAGTCACAAATCATCCCCCGAAGCTAACCAAATTATCGGAAATCACATCCGAGCCCTCTAACTCATAAGTCAACATCCAGTTGACTTTTCCAAGGCAAACCTTCCTTAAAGAGACTATGTGTCTCATTTCCATCCAAAACCAATCCAAATCGACTCATTCACTCAAGACTCTTATAGTAAAACATAAGGAAGCAGAAAATGGAGAAAATGGGGCGATAACTCATGTGACGACGGGCCGGGTCGTCACATCCTCCCCAACTAAAACAAACGCTCGTCCTCGAGCGCGTCAAGAAACATACCTGAAGTCTCAAACAGCTGAGGATATCTGCTCCGCATCTCTCGCTCGGTCTCCCAAGTAGCCTCCTCCACGAGCCGACCTCTCCACTGAGTTTTACTGAAGCTACATCCCTTGATCTCAACTTTCGAACCTGACGACCCAAAATAGCCACTGGCTCCACATCTTAGGTCAAATCATCATCCAACTGAACAGTGCTGAAATCCAATACTTGAGACGGGTCCCCAACATACTTCCGGAGCATAGAAACATGAAATACCGGATGCACGCCCGACAAGCTGGGTGGCAAGGCAAGCTCATAAGCCACCTCCCCAATCCTCCTAAGTACCTCAAAAGGTCCAATGAACCGCAGACTCAGCTTCCCTTTCTTCCCAAACCGCATAACACCCTTCATGGGCGAAACCTTCAGCAAGACCTTCTCACCCACCAAATATGACACATCCCGAACCTTCCGGTCCGCATAACTCTTCTGACGTGACTGTGCTGTACGAAGCCTCTCCTGAATCAGCTTCACCTTCTCTAAGGCATCCTAAACCATCTCTGTCCCCAATAACCTAGCCACGCCGGGCTCGAACCATCCCATCGGAGACCTATACCGCCTCCCATACAACGCCTCATATGAAGCCATCTGAATGCTGATTGATAATTGTTGTTGTAGGCAAACTCTACAAGCGGCAAAAACTCATCCCAAGAACCTCCAAAATCAATAACACAGGCACGCAACATGTCCTCTAATATCTGAATAGCACGCTCGGACTGCCCGTCCGTCAGAGGATGAAACGCTGTGCTCAACTCCACCTGTGTACCCAACTCCCGCTGAAAAGTCCTCCAGAACTGAGAAGTGAACTGAGTACCCCTATCTGAGATAATGGACACTGGAACCCCATGCAATCGGACAATCTCCCGGATAAAGATCCCTGCCAGCCGCTCCGAAGAATAGGTAGTACATACTGGAATGAAGTGCGCGGACTTGGTCAGCCGATCCACAATCACCCAAATCGAATCAAACTTCTTCAAAGTCCGAGGGAGACCACTCACAAAATCCATAGTAATCCTCTCCCACTTCTACTCTGGAATAGTCATCCGCTGAAGTACACCACCCGGCCTCTGATGCTCGTACGTTACCTGCTGACAGTTGAGACACCGAGCTACATACCCTACTATATCCTTCTTCATCCTCCTCCACCAATAGTGTTGCCTCAAATCCTGATACATCTTCGCGGAACCCGAATGAATGGAATACCGCGAGCTATGGGCCTCCTCCAATATCAACTCCCGAAGCCCATCCACATTGGGCACACAAATCCGGCCTTGCATCCTCAACACGCCATCATCATCAATGTTCACATCCCTGGCATCATCATGCTGAACCCTATCCTTAAGGACAAGCAAATGCGGATCATCATACTGGCGCTCTCTGATGCGATCATACAAGGAAGACCGAGAAACCACACAAGCCAACACCCGACTAGGCTCCGAAATATCTAATCTCACCATCCGATTGGCCAAAGCCTGGACCTCAATTGCAAAGGGCCTCTCCCCAACTGAAATGTATGCCAAGCTCCCCATATTAACTGCCTTTCGGCTCAAAGCATCGGCCACTACATTGGCCTTCTCCGGGTGATACAGAATGGTGATATCATAATCCTTAAGTAACTCTAGCCACCTCCGCTGCCTCAAATTAAGATCCTTTTGCTTGAATAGATGCTGAAGACTGCGATGATCAGTGAATACCTCACAAGATACACCATACAAGTAGTGCCTCCAAATCTTTAAAGCATGAACTATAGCAGCCAACTCCAGATCATGAACAGGGTAGTTCTTCTCGTGGGGCTTCAACTGGCGAGAAGCATATGCTAATAACTCTACCCTCCTGCATCAATACACATCCGATCCCAACTCTCGAAGAATCATAATATACCGTGTAAGAACCTGAAGCTGATGGCAAAACCAATACTGGAGCCGTGGTCAAAGCTGTCTTGGGCTTCTGAAAGCTCTCCTCGCACTCGTCCGACCATACAAATGGAGCGCCCTTCTGAGTCAACTTGGTCAAGGGCGATGCAATAAAGGAAAATCCCTGAACAAACCGGCGATAATAATCTGCCAACCCAAGGAAACTATGAATCTCCGTGGCTGAGGTCGGTCTAGNCTTCTTCCATGGCCATTTATGAAATGGAGAATAGACATAGTAGATAAACTGCCCCTAGCCAACATTGTTATAAGTTAACTCTAACTGGTTACTTTTTTATAATGGGTTGACGCGCAGGAGCCTTTGCCAGGTAAAAGACTGACGTAATTGGTCTTGTGCGGAAAAATATCATTTGCAAGTTCAAATTGCCAAAAAAAATTGTATGCGACAACAACTCATATTTCATAGGAAATAACATTCTATCCTACTTCAGTGAGTAGGGAATTGAGTTCTATATCTCGAGACCAAGATACCCACAGTACTCTAATGGACAAGTAGAATGCAGCAACAAAATGTTAATCTTCACAATAAAGAAACGCCTCGACCAAGCCAAAGGCAAATAAAATTAACGGAATCTTATGCGCATTTTAATGCAAAAGCAGCAAGATCAGCTGCTGCAACAAATCTCCAATCTCTCCGTTGATCACCCGAAATCACCCCGAGGCCCCCGCGACCTCAACCAAAAGCACAAACATAACCCAATACCTTATTCAAACTTTTTCCAATCATCAAAACACCTCAATTAACATCAATTCACCCAAAAGACATCGGATTCAAGCTTAAGTTTCTAAAATTTCAGAAATACGCTTTTGATCAAAACCCAAC
>NW_017684871.1:0-7215 GCF_001879085.1 Nicotiana attenuata | reverse complement strand
ATGGACCGATTCAGGTTCAACACAGAAAATGCACCCGATATTTTCTACATCCAAAATCTTAAGAAGAAACCCACTGAGACTTTCCGCGAATATGCTACCCGCTGGAGGTCGGAAGCGGCCAAGGTCAGGCCATCGTTGGACGAAGAACAGATGAACAAGTTCTTCGTCAGAGCACAAGACCCGCAGTATTACAAAAGGTTGATGGTTATTGAAAACCATAAATTCTTCGATATCATCAAGCTTGGGGAAAGGATTGAGGAAGGCATCAAGAGCGGGATGGTAACGAATTTTGAGGCAGTACAGGCCACAAATAAAGCATTGAAATCAGGCGGCATATCAAAGAAGAAAGACGTTGGGGCAGTAATGGTGGCTCAAGGCCCGAAATCTCCACTTACCTATCGAACACCTCCACCCACATATCAAATACCTCCACCCACATATCAAACACCTCCATCCACATACCAAGCACCACCACCTACGTATCAACCATCATCTCCCAGATACTCCTAACCAGCCACTGTCTATCATACCTATAACTCCCAACCACCTCACTTCCAATCGCCTTCGACTCGCCAAAATCATCCAAGACCAAGACCCAATTTCGACCGCAAGCCACTCAAGCAATACACCGCCATCGCTGAACCCATTGACTAGCTGTATGGAAGGTTGAAAGCCGCAGGTTACGTCACTCATGTTCCCGTTGTGGCACTAGAGAATCCATCCTAATGGGTCAATCCTAACAAAACTTGTGCGTACCATTTCGGTATGAAAGGGCACACCACTGACGAGTGCCGAGCATTGAAAGACAAAATTCAGACGCTGATTGACAACAAGGTTATACAGGAAAAGGAGGCCACACCCAAAGTTCGCAACAACCTTCTCCTTGATCATAGAGGTGGTGGAATACATGTGATAGAGACGAACGAAGAATGGGACCCCGAGGGGTCGATTGGGCTTATTCGGGAAGGTGATGACTTCAAACCCCCAGTCACACTTACTCCTATTATGGTCCAGACTCAGTTACCAATCGAGGTTGAGGTAGCTCATCAGTTCCATTTGAGGTGGAAGTGGCTCCGCCTGCAGCCACCCCTGCTCTGTTCAGAGTGGAAGTGGCCACACCTTTTGCAGTGACGGTATCAACCACACCTCCTTTCCACTCAAAAGCAATACCCTAGGATTATGTTGCCGAAGCTAGGCGCAAAGGAAAGGCAAAGATGGAGGAATCTGATGCCGCACAAGGAATGACCAGGATCGAGAGAATCTATACACCTGAGCACTTGGGAGGACCAAGTAAGGATGCTACTGCCAAGCAGCCTGTCATTGAAACGGGGCTAGATGAACTTTGGAGAAAAGTACAAGTAAGGGAGTATTTCGTCATTGATCATTTGAACAAAACCCCAGCTCAAATATCCATCCTCTCACTGTTACAAAATTCAGAAGCACACAAGAATGCTTTGATGAAAGTGTTGAGCGAAACTTACGTGCCCAATAACATCACCAGCGGAGAGATGTCTAACATGGTAGGACAGGTGTTGGAAAGTCACAAAATCACTTTCCACGAGGATGAGTTGCCACCTGAGGGTCTGAATCACAATAGGGCACTGCACACTACAGTGCGATGCGAAGACTACTTCATTGCCAGGGTCTTGGTTGGCGGGGGTTCAAGCCTCAATATTTGTCCGTTGGATACTCTGAAAAGATGGACAAAGGCTTTCATGAAATACGGATAGGAAGCATGAATGTGAACGCTTTCGATGAGTCTCAAAGGGCCACGATCGGGGAAATTAACATGTGCTTGCAGATGGGGCCAACTTGGTTCGACATCGAATTTCAGGTGCTCGACATACCGGCCTCATACAATCTTTTGTTAGGACGACCATGGATCCATGCCGTTGGGGTTGTGGCGTCCACACTACATCAAGCCGTGAAATTCGAATGGAATCGTCAAGAGGTGATCATCCATGGAGATGGGAGCAACCCCATTTACACCAGTCAAACCGTCCCAGTTATTGGAAATAGAAGAAGGCTAGGAGGGGAAACCTATCATCACATTGAACGTGTCAATGCCGTCGAGAAAGATAAATGGTGGAGCAGTAAAATAGAGAGCATACTGGCATGGTCTGGGTATGAACCCGGTAAAGGACTTGGGAAGAATCTCCAGGAATCACTAAACTAATACGGTTGAAGGGTCATGGTACTACCTTTGGGCTCGGATATCAGTACACATGGCAAGAGTATAACGATTGGTCACCTCCATGGCATGGACCGTACTACCCTCTTGAGCAGCCAGTGCCACGTCTGGGTCAAGCCTTTCACCAAGCTGATACAATATGGGGAACTGCAGAAGAGGAAGCATTAGCTGGGTTAAAGAATCTGTTCTTAGAGGACGAAGACATGGACTGCAGTAATTGAGGAGGAGGAGGAAGAAGGCCTCACTATTCAGGCTGTGGAGAAGGGAGCTGTTCTCAGGAACTGGACCACCACACCATCCCGGGCCCGCCGAGTCCCTAGGTAGCTTGGCAGATTTTATTTCTATATCCATTTAGGCATTTAAAATTTTCAGTAACTTTGTTTTAAAGACTTTCTTGTTTCAAAATAAATGCTCGATTCATCGAGACGTATTTGTTTGGATGTTGTTTAATTTTAATCAAATGCATTTGCTCTTTATTATTAATTACTATTTTCTACACTTTCTCTTTCTACAGCGTTATTATTATTTTTTCTGATGAACCGGTGATTGTGACATGTAATGAGGCAACGCAACATGAGAACAATGATTAAGATAAAGAAGACGAGATACCCGAGGAATTGTCAAGGAGGTGAAAAACTTTGAGAATAAGCCTAAGTCCAATCTAGACGAAACCGAAGCAGTAAACCTGGGGACGCCGAGACCATCAAAGAGACTCGCATCAGCATTCACTTATCACCAACAGAAAAGGAAGAGTACATCCGTTTCCAAAAAAAATATGAGGATATTTTCGCATGGTCATATGATGACATGACAGGTTTGAGCACGTCCATAGTGGCTCACAAGTTACCTACCAATCCAATTTGTCCGCCGGTGAAGCAGAAACTCAAAAAGTTCAAACCAGACATGAGCCTGAAAATCAAGGAGGAGGTTACCAGGTAGATCAAAGCCAAAGTTCTCAGGGTGGTTGAGTACCCAACCTGGTTAGCCAACGTTGTGCCAGTTCCGAAGAAAGATGGAAAATTCAGAGTATGTGTTGACTATCGGGATTTAAACAAAGCAAGTCCCAAGGACGACTTTCCACTGCCAAACATACACATCCTGATCGATAATTGCGCCAAGCATGAACTCCAATCTTTTGTATATTGCTTTGCGGGTTATCACCAGATCTGGATGGACAAAGAAGATGCGGAGAAAACAACTTTTATTACGCCCTGGGGGTATACTGCTACAAGATGATGCCATTTGGTCTAAAGAATGCAGGGGCTACCTACATGAGAGCCATGACAACCATCTTCCACGATATGATACACAAGGAGATAGATGTATATGTGGATGACATCATCATCAAATCCAAGAGGGCCGCAAACCACATAGCAGACTTGAGAAAGTTCTTCGACAAATTAAGGAGGTACAACTTGAAACTGAACCCCGCCAAATGTGCATTCGAGGTCCCCAGAGGAAAATTATTGGGATTCATTGTCAGCCATCGAGGGATCGAGCTAGACCCTCTTAAGTCAAAGCTATTCAGGAGTTACAGCCGCCTAGGAGCAAAAAAGACGTGATGAGCTTCCTAGGGCGTCTCAATTATATCAGTCGCTTCATAGCACAGTCCACAGTCATATGTGAACCCATTTTCAAGATGCTGAGGAAAGATGTCGAGACAAGCTGGACTGAAGATTTTCAGAAAGCTTTTGACAAAATCAAGGAGTACCTGTCCACACCACCGGTTTTGGTCCCGCCAGAACCGGGACGGTCTTTTCTACTCTATCTATCTGTATTGGATGGAGCCTTCGGATGCGTTCTGGGATAACATGATGAGATAGGGAGAAAGGAGCAAGCCATATACTAGTCGAGTAAGAAGTTCACACCTTACGAATCACGATACTCTCTGCTAGAACGTACTTGCTGTGCTTTGACCTGGACGGCCCAGAAGTTGAGGCATTACTTCTGTGCCTACACCACATACCTCATATCCAGGATGGATCCTTTAAAGTATATATTTCAGAAGCCCATGAATCGGAAAGTTGGCCAAATGGCAGATACTATTGAGTGAGTTCGATATCGTCTACGTAACTCAAAAGGCGGTCAAAGGACAAGCATTGGCAGACCATCTTGCTGAGAATCCAGCGGGAGGAGAATACGAACCTTTGAAGATGTATTTTCTTGATGAAGAGGTGTCATTCGTAGGAGAAGACATTACTGAAGCATATGACGGTTGGAGGATGTTCTTTGACGGAGCTGCAAACTTTTAGGGAGTGGGCATTGGAGCAGTTTTGGTATCAGAAACAGGTCAACATTATCCAGTATCTGCTAAACTGAGATTTCCCTACACTAAAAACATGGCGGAGTATGAGGCCTACATACTAGGACTCAACATGGCAGTCGACATAAACATTTAGGAGCTGCTAGTAATTGGTGATTCAGATTTGCTTGTGCACCAGGTACAAGGAGAGTGGGCCACCAAGAATTCCAAGATATTACCATATCTGCACCATGTGCAGGAATTGATAAAGAGGTTCACCAAGATAGAGTTTCGGCATGTACCCAGAATTCAGAATGAGTTTATCGATGCACTGGCCACCTTGTCATCTATGATACAACATCCGGATAAGAACATTGATCCTATCCCAGTAAAGGTCCATAGTCAACCGGCTTATTGTGCCGATGTCGAGGAAGAGACAGATGGAAAGCCTTGGTTCCATGACATCAAGGAGTATTTGGCGAAAGAAGAATATCCGGAGCATGCAAACCACACTCAGAAACGCACACTTCGGAGGTTGTCCAATCACTTCTTCCACAGCGGAGGAACTTTGTACAGAAGAACTCCTGATTTAGGATTGCTAAGATGTGTTGACGCAAAGGAAGCTTCTAAGCTACTTGAGGAGATACATGCTGGGACCTGCGGCACGCATATAAATGGTTTTGTCCTGGCCAAGAAGATACTCAGGGCCGGTTACTTTTGGATGACCATGGAGACCGACTGCATCCAGTTGTCCACAAATGCTACCAATGTCAAGTGCATGCTGATATGATAAAGGTTCCGCCAAACGAGCTCAACGCAACAAGCTCACCTTGGCCATTCGCCGCTTGGGGAATGGATGTCATTGGTTCGATTGAGCCCACTGCTTCAAACAGACACAGGTTTATTCTGGTAGACATTGATTACTTCACAAAATGGGTAGAGGCTGCATCTTACAAAGTTGTAACCAAGAAAGTCATCGCAGACTTTGTCAAAGACCGTATTGTTTGCTGATTCGGAGTTCCCGAGTCCATTGTCACTGATAATGCCGCCAACCTCAACAGTGATCTGATGAAAGCCATGTGCGAAACTTTCAAAATCAAGCATAAGAATTCCACAGCCTATAGACCTCAGATGAACGGAGCTGTGGAAGCCGCCAACAAAAACATCAAATAGATACCGAGGAAGATGGTAGAAAACCACAAACAATGGCACGAGAAGCTACCTTTTGCTCTGTTGGGATATCGCACTACAGTTCGCACATCAACCGGAGCAACTCACTACATGATGGTTTACGGTACTGAAGTTGTCATCCCAGCCGAGGTATAGATTCCCTCTTTAAGAATCATACAAGAAAGGTGAACTCAGCGACGCAGAATGGATTAGGAGTCGCTACGAGGAATTGGCCCTTATAGATGGAGAAAGGATGAACAAAGTATGTCACGGTCAGCTTTATCAGAACAGAATGTCCAGAGCTTTCAACAAAAGGGTTAAACCAAGATAATTTGCACCAGGACAGTTGGTGCTAAAGATCTTCCCACATCAAGATGAAGCCAAAGGGAAATTCTCTCCCAACTGGCAAGGTCCTTACATGGTTCACGGGGTGCTGACAGGAGGTGGACTCATACTTGTAGGAATGGACGGAGAAATTTGGCCAAAACCAATCAATTCAGACGCAATCAAAAGATATTATGCTTAGATTATTTGCATTTCCTCATCTGATGTAATTGAACTACGCTTGACCTTATTCCCGTTTAAGAGGGGATACATAGGCAACCTTATGGGTTCGGTCATATCATAATAAAATTTCCATCCCCCCCAAGATCAGAAACAGGGGCAGAATTTTGAGGAGGACCCTCAAAATTCCGGAGAAAGTCCAGCCAACGCCAACATATGTCAGATAGTCAAAAATCGGTTAAGAAACTGGGCAGAATTTTGAGAAGGATTCTCAAAATTTCGAAGGAAGTTCAACAAGGCTCGTTACTCGAAAATGGCATAGAGATCATCTACCAAACTGGGGTAGAATTTTGAAGAGGACCCTCAAAATTCTAACATGAGAAAGTTGCAGTGTCTCTGAAATGTGTTACAGTCACTATTTCATCAAAATTACTAAATATTTCAACATGTTTCTAAATAACTCTATTTTTATCAGTAATTGCCTATTTCTGAAAACTCTATTTCCGTAACAGTTAGGTTACCCAAGAAACTCGATAGGCCTCCAGAACGGAGCAAAGCAAGGCCAGCGGATAGAAGTACGAACCAACCCTCCCCTCAAAACTTACAATTTTTCTTTGAATGGAGGTACATCTGACGCAACAATAGCGCCCGCAAGCACATACACGTAACAAGATCACTATCAATCAGTCCCTCAAACACCAAATATATCTTCAGCTAAGACATATGTTACTCTTATTTGCTACTCGCTCTTTGCGTAGGGCTAAGCCCTGTCCCGCATACCTGCATGAGGCTAATCCTTGCTCCACACCTGCATGAGGCTAATCCCTGCCTCCATATTTGCATGAGGCTAATCCCTGCCTCCACAGCTGCATGAGGCTAATCCTTGCCTCCCCATCTTGCATGAGGCTAATCCTTTCCTCCCAATACTTGCATGAGGCTAATCCATGCCTTCACACCTGCATGAGGCTAATTCCTGCCTACCTATCTGCATGAGGCTAATCCTTGCCTCACCATTTGCATGAGGCTAATCCCTGCCTCCTTAATTGCATGAGGCTAATCCCTGCCTCCCCATTTGCATGAGGCTAATCCCTGCCTCCCTAATTGCATG
>NW_017684870.1:6533-7215 GCF_001879085.1 Nicotiana attenuata | reverse complement strand
TCGGAGCAAGACTCGGAGCCATCTGAATGCTGGACTGGTAGCTGTTGTTGTAGGCGAACTCTGCTAAGGGCAAAAACTGGTCCCACGAGCCTCCAAAATCAATGACACAGGCTCGGAGCATATCCTCCAAAATCTGAATAGTCCGCTCGGACTGACCGTCCGTCTGAGGATGAAACGCTGTGCTCAACTCAACCCGTGTGCCCAACTCTCGCTGAACTGCACCCCAGAAACGCGAGGTAAACTGCGTACCCCGGTCCGAAATGATAGATACCGGCACACCATGAAGGCGAACAATCTCCCGGATATAGATCTCAGCTAACCTCTTGGATGAATAGGAGACTGCCACAGGAATGAAATGCGCTGACTTGGTCAGCCTATCAACAATAACCCATACCGAGTTGAACTTTTTCCGAGTCAACGGAAGTCCAGTAACGAAATCCATGGTAATCCTCTCCCACTTCCACTTGGGAAGCTCAATCCTCTGAAACAAACCACCAGGCCTCTGATGCTCATACTTAACCTGCTGACAGTTCAAACATCGAGCCACATATGCAACAATATCTTTCTTCATCCTACGCCACCAATAATGCTGCCGCAAGTCCTGATACATCTTCGCGGCACCCGGGTGAATAGAATACCGAGAACTATGGGCCTCCGCTAAGATCAACTCTCGAATCCCATC
>NW_017684870.1:0-2007 GCF_001879085.1 Nicotiana attenuata | reverse complement strand
CTGGTAAGTGCCTGGCCTAACCCCGGCGAAGTAGTGACGAGGCTAGACAGGACCTACCAAAAACAACCTGTACAGATATATATGTATATACAAGTGCAACGAAATCACAGCAGAAAATACCAATTAAGGCGGGGAGGGGACATGCTTAGGGAAAATACAGATGAAAACAACTTATCAGAAGTAAACACGAAACTACATCAGATCTCATAATCTATATAAGTGGTCGGCGTGCCACACGATCCCATTTCATAATATATAAGTGGTCGGCGTGCCACACGATCCCATTTCATAATATATAAGTGGTTTTCTGGCAAGGGAGAATACGACTAAGCAGTTAAATCCCGGCAAGGGAGCAACAACAATAACTTACACGTCCCGGCAAAGGAATAATCACATCTCTTTCTCTTACGTTCATTTCTTACTTTTTAATCAAGTCAAAAATTGAGCCAACGCTCCAAAGAGTTTACACATCATATTTCCTTCTCATTCTCTTCATATCATATAGAAACCATCAACTAACAAGGAAGAGCCACTACAGAATCCCAATTAAGCACAAATAAAGACTCACGGTCATGCTAGACACCGGTGTATAGATACTCGTCACCATACCTATACACCGTACTCAACATTTAGCAATTAGCAAATAATACTCTAATCCTATTCCCTCAAGCCAAAGTTAGATCAAACACTTACCTCGAATGCTCGAAACTCAACTCAAGCCTCTAGTATAGTTTTACCCCTCGAATTCGGCTCCAACTCAGGCAAATTTATGAAATAATGACTTTACAATATTAATAATAGCTAAACAAACTAAACCCAATGCCTAAATATGAATTTCTAAGCTTTCTTCCCAAAATTCCAAAAATCGACCCCAGGCCCGCTTGGTCAAAACCCGAGGTTCGAACCAATTTCACATCACCCATTCCCCCACGAGTTCGGATATACAATTTGTTTTCAAATTCGACCCCAAAACGAGGTCTAAATCAAGAAAAATCAAAAAGCCCTAACTCTACCCATTCCCCCAATTTCTATCCTAAATCACATGATTTGAGCCTAGGAATTTGATAAATGATGATGGAAAATGAAGGAGACAAGTTAAACAAATACTTACCCAAGAAGCTTTGATGAAGAAATGCCCTAACAATCACCTAGAAGCTTTGGAGAAGAAAGGGTTCGTGTATTTTTTGAATAAAACCCGACACTGTTCTGTTTTTATGACTTAAAAATCGCTGGGTGAAATTACTCTATGCGTTCGCGACATGGGGGTCGCGTTCGCGATGAGTAGGGTCAGACAAGCATCGCGTTCGCGGGAGTAAGGGTGCGAACGCGAAGAAGGAAATACTGGGGTCCAAGGAGTTTGGTCTACGCGAACGCGTTGGCCTGTATGCGAACGCGATGGGAAGGGGCTGGAGACCTACGCGAACGCGGTCCAGCCATCGCGAACGCGAAGAAGGAAGGAGGGTTGGGCCCTCAGAACTCGATAACTCTACGCGATCGCGGTGAAGGGATGCGAATGCGAAGGAGAGAGGAACCTGAAGCTTCGCGAATGCGAAGGAGATATCGCGAACGCGATGAAGGAATTTACTGTGCACCTGCTGCAGATTTTTCTGCAATTTCACTAAGTTCAAAACCACCCCGAACACCTCCGAAAACACTCCCGAGCCCTCGGGGCTCCTAACCAATCACACACACTAACTCAACAACATCCTACGAACTTAACCGTGCGATCAAATCGCCAAAATAACATCATAAACGAGGAATCAAACCTCAAAAATCATCACTTTTTCTTCAAACTTCATAAACTTTCATTTTTAAGATATTTAGGTCCGAAACACGTCAAATGACGTCCGATTTCAACCAAATTTCACAAGAAATGCTTAAACCACATATAAGACCTGTACCGGGCTCCGGAACCAAAATACGGGCCCGATACCAACGCTTTCTAATCCATTTTCATTACAAATTTCCATATAAATTTCAGAAAAACAATTTCACAGAAAAATTCAT
>NW_017684869.1:6976-7216 GCF_001879085.1 Nicotiana attenuata | reverse complement strand
AACTTGAAATAAATGCCTCTATTCTCCAGGCGGGCTCCTGATTGCTAAAACTTGAAAATAAATGCCTCTGTTCCCCAGGCGGGCTCTTTATTGCTAAAAACTTGAAATAAATGCCTCTGTTCTCCAGGCGGGCTCCTGATTGCTAAAAACTTGAAGATAAATGCCTCTGTACTCCAGGCGGGCTCCTGATTGCTAAAACATGAAATAAATGCCTGTGTTCTCCAGGCGGGCTCCTGATTG
>NW_017684869.1:0-4593 GCF_001879085.1 Nicotiana attenuata | reverse complement strand
GACCGCCTGGAGTTTTTCAGGATTTTTTAATGCCCAAAAAATCTGCCTTCAGCCCTAAGTAACAATGCCTTTCTAGGCAAGTTACTAGGGCAAACTTCAGCTTTTATTTTTTTACCCCTTAGTCCCTTTTGAATTTTTGTTTTAACTAAGTTACCCCTAAATTCCTGACTTGCTACTCAAGTAAATGCTATCAAAACCAGAAATTGCAATTCAAGTCCCCAACCTAGAAGCTTCTAGGGGCTTCCCAGTCTGTTACTGCAATATTCCCTCATTGAAATACCTATACTACCCTTGACTCAATTAAGAAATTACTAGCCTAGGTTAGCTAACCCCAACCCCTTTTAAACTTGGTCAAAATGACCATGGTTAATCATTAAGGACTGAAAATATTCAGCTACAACCAAACGACATTCAATTAAAACAAAAACCCTAAAATCGGAATGCAAATTAAAACACTCTAATTTTCAAGCTTGAATTAACTACTAGAAATTAGAATTAAAAGCTACTATTATCAATTCTAAAAATCAACAGAAAATTAACACAAGAATTAATCAACAACTACTGAATCATGAATTAAAACTGACTTAGTATGAACATAAACAAACTCAAATTAGAACCCTAAACCAATCATAAAACAAACTAACAAATGCATACACCGAGCAGGATCAAAACAAAACAAACCAGGATTCCGAAATCAAAACAAAACAAACCAGAGCAAAATTAAACTAACAAAACAGAAATCAAAATAGGATTAACCATAAACAAAATCAAAACAAAAAAAATTAAACTAACCAAAATCAGAAACTCATGAGAACAAAAAAAGAAATAATAAAACCAGGAAGAAAACTCACTGATTTGGCTTCTAATCGATTGAATTCGAATCCGGTCTTCAAGTAATGTTATGTGTTTGTTCTTGCCAAGAACAAACACATAGCATCATTTCAAGACCCTTTCGAACACTGGCTATCACTGAAAATTCGAACACTCTTGAACAGAACCCTAGATCTAAAATTCGAGGAGTTACGGTTGGATTTGGGGAAAAATAGTTTGGGTTTTAGGTGGAGGAGGGTGAGACGGTTGTGGGGTGTAATTTTGGTGGGGTGCACGGCAGCGGCGGCGCCTAGGGTTTTAAATATTTGAGATGTTTGGGTGATTTTTGAAAGAAAACAAGTCCAGATATGGACTGAGGAGATGAAGGAGAAGGTGTGGTGTGAATTTGGGGTTCATCGGAGAATCGCCGCCGGCGGCGGACGGCGGAGGGCGACGGAAATGCGGTGGTGTATATGGGGGTGGTCTGAGACGGTGAATTGGGGGTGGTGGGGTGAGATTTGGACAGTTTTATATTAAAAACACCCCACTTCCCAGACGTTGGATCAAAGATCCTCGACGACTGGGATTGCTTTGAGACGAAACGTTGTCGTTTCGATTATGGGTGGGGCAGGCCGGGTTGAGATGGGGCTTGGGCTGGAGTGAGTGAATTGAGGATTTTGGGCTGGGTCAATTAAAATAACAGGAGGCCCAATTTGTGGGTCTTTTTCAAATAACTCAATTCTTTGAATTTCTTTTCTCTCTTTTTTTTCTTTTTCAAATTAATACCTAAATCCAAATTAGCTCTTAATAAAATTATCCTACCAAATTGATTAGCTCTAAATGACAACTACCACTGATAACTAAATATCAAAATAAAAGAAAGACTACTAAATTTCCAAAATAAAACTAGAGGGAAAAGTAAACTATTGTTGTGATGATTTTTATTTTATTTTTGTAGACTCCTAATTACTAATTAATTCCAAAACATGTAAAATTAAAACCCTAAATGCAATGCATATATTTTGTATTTTATATGAGTTAAAAAAGGCACAGACAAAAATGCAAATAATTAACATGAGATGCCACGAAAATCAACAAAAATAATGAAAAGAAATTATTTTGTTTGAAATTATGGGAGTAATTCACATAGGGCAAAAATCACGTGCTCACAGCTGCCCCTCTTTGCTCGGAAACACGAAGAGTTTTCGTGCAAAGATAAGTGAGCAAATACGAACGATTTTTGCCCGTTTGAATACTCCGTGTGAAGCATTTTTGAAAAGTTTGACCGCACCCTTCTTCCGAGGTTGCCTACATATCCTTGGCTAAAAAGAAATCAGGTCAGTGTAGTTCGGGAAGGTCTGGTAGCTGGGACTACCATGAAGCTGTGGTTTCACTGTTGTTGCTGCTGCTGCTGCTACTGCTTACTGAACCCCCTTATTACACCGTGTCAAAATAAAAAGAAGCTAGACTAAGCTATGATCTATGAATTACAAAAAGTCCTAACTATGTCTTCAAAATTGCTCTTATAGTTCTTGTTGCCTTGTGAACTTGTATTCTCCAGGTGTAATTCTCCTGTTGCTGCCTTGAATTGTGTTTTGAGATGTTTTGCCATTTCTCCGAATGATGCTTGACTGTCGAGTTTTGGAATATATGCCTCTGTTCTCCAGGCGGGCTCCTGATTGCCAAAACAAGAAATGAATGCCTCTGTTCTCCAGGCGGGCTCCTGACCGCTAAACTTGAAATAAATGCCTCTGTTCTCCAGGCGGGCTCCTGATTGCTAAAACTGAAATAAATGCCTCTGTTCTCCAGGCGGGCTCCTGATTGCTAAAAACTTGAAAATAAATGCCTCTGTTCTCCAGGCGGGCTCCTGATTGCTAAAAACATAAAATAAATGCCTCTGTTCTCCAGGCGGGCTCCTGATTGCTAAAAACTTGAAAATAAATGCCTCTGTTCTCCAGGCGGGCTCCTGATTGCTAAAACTTGAAATAAATGCCTCTGTTCTCCAGGCGAGCTCCTGATTTCTAACACTTGCAATAAATGCCTCTATTCTCCAGGCGGGCTCCTGATTGCTAAAAACATGAAAATAAATGCCTCTGTTCTCCAGGCGGGCTCCTGATTGCTAAAAACTTGAAATAAATGCCTCTGTTCTCCAGGCGGGCTCCGGATTGCTAAAAACTTGAAAATAAATGCCTATGTTCTCCAGGCGGGCTCCTGATTGCTAAAACTTGAAATAAATGCCTCTGTTCTCCAGGCGGGCTCCTGATTGCTAAAAACTTGAAAATAAATGCCTCTGTTCTCCAGGCGGGCTCCGGATTGCTAAAAACTTGAAAATAAATGCCTATGTTCTCCAGGCGGGCTCCTGATTGCTAAAACTTGAAATAAATGCCTCTGTTCTCCAGGCGGGCTCCTGATTGCTAAAAACTTGAAATAAATGCCTCTGTTCTCCAGGCGGGCTCCTGATTGCTAACACTTGCAATAAATGCCTCTATTCTCCAGGCGGGCTCCTGATTGCCAAAAACATGAAAATAAATGCCTCTGTTCTCCAGGCGGGCTCCTGATTGCTAAAAACTTGAAATAAATGCCTCTGCTCTCCAGGCGGGCTCCTGATTGCTAAAAACTTGAAAATAAATGCCTATGTTTTCCAGGCGGGCTCCTGATTGCTAAAAACATGAAAATAAATGCCTCTGTTCTCCAGGCGGGCTCCTGATTGCTAAAAACTTGAAAATAAATGCCTCTGTTCTCCAGGCGAGCTCCTGATTGCTAAAAACTTGAAAATAAATGCCTCTGTTCTCCAGGCGGGCTCCTGATTGCTAAAAACTTGAAAATAAATGCCTCTGTTCTCCAGGCGGGCTCCTGATTGCTAAAACTTGAAATAAATGCCTCTGTTCTCCAGGCGGACTCCTGACTGCTAAAACTTGAAATAAATGCCTTTGTTCTCCAGGCGGGCTCCTGATTGCTAAAACTTGAAATAAATGCCTCGGTTCTCCAGGCGGGCTCCTGATTGCTAAAACTTGAAAATAAATGCCTCTAATCTCCAGGCGGGCTCCTGATTGCTAAAAACTTGAAATAAATGCCTCTGTTCTCCAGGCGAGCTCCTGATTGCTAAAAACTTGAAAATAAATGCCTCTGTTCTCCAGGCGGGCTCCTGATTGCTAAAACTTGAAATAAATGCCTCTGTTCTCCAGGCGGGCTCCTGATTGCTAAAAACTTGAAATAAACGCCTCTGTTCTCCAGGCGGGCTCTTGATTTCTAAAAACTTGAAATAAATGCCTCTGTTCTCCAGGCAGGCTCCTGATTGCTAAAAACTTGAAAATAAGTGCCTCTGTTCTCCAGGGGGCTCCTGATTGCTAAAAACTTGAAATAAATGCCTCTGTTCTCCAGGCGGGCTCCTGATTGCTAAAAACTTGAAATAAATGCCTCTGTTCTCCAGGCGGGCTCCTGATTGCTAAAAACATGAAATAAATGCCTCTGTTCTCCAGGCGGGCTCCTGATTGCTAAAAACTTGAAAATAAATGCCTCTGTTCTCCAGGCGGGCTCCTGATTGCTAAAAACTTGAAAATAAATGCCTCTATTCTCCAGGCGGGCTCCTGACTGCTGAACTTAAAATGTATTCCCTTGTTCTCCAGGTGGGCGCCTGATTGCTGAAATTTGAAATGTATTCCTTTGTTCTCCAGGTGGGCTCCTGGTTGCTAAAACTTGAAATAAATGCCTCTGTTTTTCCAGGCGGGCTCCTGATTGCTAAAAACTTGAAAATAAATGCCTATGTTTTCCAGGCGGGCTCCT
>NW_017684868.1:5413-7217 GCF_001879085.1 Nicotiana attenuata | reverse complement strand
TCAGAAAATCGAGCAACTTTAGATGCTGGAAAAAAAGCTACAGAAATCACAAAGATAAACATGATAAATATAGTAGCATATTGGACTCACAAAAAAGCTCAAAAAAAACATGAACACAAAAGAGATGGAAATGAAAATTGGCAGAACCAAAAACTTACAAGTTGCAATTTATCAAATGAGTAAACAAGAAGAATAACTCCAATATTACTTTAGACGTTGATAGCAAAGAGAGCAGCAGAACCCAAAAACTCAGTGCGTCAGAGTTACCAAGGGTTACAAATGAACCCCAGGCAGTTCTCGGACTGAGAAACGATCAAGTAATCGAATCCCGGTGGCCTTGGCTTTCAGCCGGCCAAGAGCCCAAGTTTCAGAATAATATAGAACGAGTAAAGTGAGAAAGTAACAATGATTAAGGTCCGTCTCAAGGGAATTGGGGGAGGGGTTTATATAGTGTTCAATTAACAAAAATCAGAGAAGGAAAACATCAATCGAATCATAGAAATAAGGAAAGAGTAGAATGGAAAATCTATTTTGAATTGGATTAGGAGAAAACCACACAAACCCTAGTTTGATAGAAATGAAAAATTGGCCAAGATATTGGTGAATCGGACCCATACAGCCTTGTTGTGAATGTATATAGACGAAATCTCATTTGGATACTGAAGAGTGAGGCCGTTTTCCCTTGATTTGGAAAGTGGTACTTACCAAAAATGGGCAAGTACTAAGTAACACCATAGTCGTGTAAGTGACAATGAGCCAGAACTGATAAGGTAAGTTAATCATGGAAGGATTCCATATTAGCCTACCTCGGCGCCATGGAACCGACGCCATCTACCATCACCAAACACATTATCCTACCTTGACGCCATGGAAACTCAAGTTTTAGGAATTTTTTTTATGGGGCCTTATAATTCGGATCTTCCAAATATGGCTTTCGGAACAAGATATGACATTATGAGTTCCTAGTGATGTCCTTCGGTTGGACTAACGCCCCAACAACATTTATGGATTTGATGAATAGGGTGTTCAGGTCGTTTATTGATTCACTTGTCATTGTCTTCATTGATGACATTTTGATCTACTCGCATATCATGAAGGAGCACGAGCAACATTTGAGAGTGGTGCTTTAGACCTTGCGGGAACAGAGGCTATATGCTAAGTTCTCCAAGTGTGAGTTTTGGCTATATTCTGTAGCATTCTTGGGGCATGTTGTATCAGGCGAGGGTATTAAGGTAGATCCTAAGAAGATCTATGCAGTTCAGAGTTGGCCTCGTCCTATCACGGCGATTGAGATCAAAAGCTTCTTGGGGTTAGCATTTTATTATCGCCGGTTAGTGGAGGACTTCGCATCTATTGCAACACCTTCGACTAGATTGACCCAGAAGGGTTCTCCATTCCGATGGTCTGATAATTGTAAGGCGAGCATTCAAAAGCTTAAGACCGCATTGACTTCAGCACCGGTGTAGTGTTGTCTTGCATTTCGAGGATGTATACTATGTATTATGATGCTTCACACGCCGGTTTGGGTTGTGTATGGATGTAGAAGGGGCGAGTTATTGCATATACTTCACGTCAGCTGAAGCCCCACGAGGAGAATTACCCTGTACATGATTTGGAGTTGGCTGTGATAGTTAGTACTCTTAAGATCTGGAGGCATTACCTTTATAGGGTGTCCTATGAGGTTTAGACTGATCGTCGCAGCTTGCAACATTTGTTCAAGCAGAGGGATCTCAATTTGAGGCAGTGCAGGTGGCTTGAGTTACTAAAGGACAATGATATTACCATCCTTTATCATCCGGGCAAG
>NW_017684868.1:0-2298 GCF_001879085.1 Nicotiana attenuata | reverse complement strand
TGGAGAAATGCCACATGTGGTAGGATAGTGGGCTGGTCGCTCGTCGTTGAAATTTCAAGCTAATTGATAACTTGTTGATTGGGTGTGTTATGGTATATTTGGGGTTTTGTTGGAGTTGAAAGGTCCCGAATTGTAGTAGGTCTTTTTTGAGTTGTTGGTTGTATTGTGTTGTTTTCTTGCCTATAGTAGGTTTGAGGAAGAGGTAAAATCAGGGGAAATGCTGCCCGTTTTATTTTAGAATTGAGTTATCGTTTGAGATACGTGATATATTAGCGCCATCTAAGTTGTACATGTATTTCTTGTTATAGGGTAAACCTCACTGCGGTCAAAAAATCTGCAGCACTGAGATTTGCACAAAAGAGTGTAGAGTGTAGTATCAGCACAACCGACCCCATGTACTGGTAAGTGTCTTGCCTAACCTCGGCGAAGTAGTGACGAGGCTAGGACCAGACTACCAAATAAACATGTGCAGATAATTAATGTACAGTGGAAAATAAAAGCACAAATATACATATGGTCAAAGATGGGAGGGGGAAATATGCTGCGGGGAAATACCAAATAGCAATGAGAGAACAACAGTTGAATATATAGAACACCACAATTCAATTATCAACAAGAATCAGAAATCAAACAAGTGCACGGCATCACCCTTCGTGCTTTTACTCTCGTCCTCACCATAAAATCAATATAAACTGCACGACATCACCCTTCGTGCTTTTACTCTCATCCTCACCATAATATCAATATAATCGGCACGGAATGGTACATCGTGCGGCACGGCATCACCCTTCATGCTTTACACTCTTCCTCACAATTAATGATGATAATAACGCACGGCATCACCCTTCGTGCTTTAACACTCTCTCACCAAAACAATGCATGGCATCACCCTTCGTGCTTTACACTCTTCCTCACCCGAACAACAAACACAAGCAATAAGGGCAAGGAATAAATGAATCATAATATAATCCCGGCAAGGGAACAACATCAAAACCACAACGTCCCAGCAAGGGAATAACATTTAAAGCCACAACGTCTCGGCAAGGGAGCAATACCATAATCCTCTTCTCATTTTCACATTGACCTCGCAACTCAGTTCTTAATTCGAGCCAATGCTCTTCAATATACAAATACCAATATTCTTCCCACAAACCTTGCTCATCAATAACAATTACCACATTGAACATGAACAATACAAACGGTGTCACATAAAACACAACAGAAGACCCACGGGCATGCTTGACACCAACGTATAGATACTCGTCACCATGCCTATAGATCGTACTCAACACATAACACATAGCATATAAGACCAAACTCCTATTCCCTCAAACTAAGGTTAGACCAAACACTTACCTTGATGCCTCGTACACATTTCAAGCCTCAACTATAGCTTTACCTCTTGATTCCACCACCAATTCGCTCGTATCTAGTCAGAAGTTACTTAATTACATCAATAAATGCTAAATAAACCAATCCAAATGCATGAAAATAAGTTTTCTAATGTTTTTCCCAAAAAGTCAAAAATCGACCCCGGGCCCACATGGTCAAAACCCAAGGTTCGAACCAAAACCCGACTACCCATTCACCTACGAACTCAAATATATAATTTTTTTTGAATCGGACCTCAAATCGAGGTCCAAATCCCCAAAATTTGAAAAACCTAGGTTCTACCCAAAACATCAAATTTCCCCCATGAAAATCATTGATTTTGAGTTGAAATCATGTGAAAAGATGTTAAGGATTTAAGAAAACTAGTTAGGAACAACTTACAAATAATTTGGAGAAGAAGTTGCCTTTGAAAAATCTCCCTAGAGTGTTTATGTTTTGAGAAGATGTGAAAAATGGTTAAAAATTCGTCTAAGTATGGATTTTACAGGTCTCTGATGTCGCAATTGCGACCAGGGTTCGCAATTGCGAACCTAGACTCTGCTCTTATCGCATTTGCGAAGAAAAATATCGCATTTGTGACACAGCCAGTTTTCAGGTCTCCTTCACATTTGCGATAGACCTCTCGCAAATGCGAAGTCGCATTTGCGATAAAAACTGTCGCATTTGCGACGACTGGGCTACAACTGGAGGATCGCATTTGCGATATATTCCTCGCATTTGCGAGATAGGCTGGCCTGGGCTATTTTTGAATTCGCGACATTGCCTTCGCATTTGCGAACTCGCATTTGTGAGCCAGGCTTCGCAAATGCGAAGCCTGCAGCCCTGCAACAGAACAACTGAAACCTGCAATTTTCCCAAGTCCGATTCTACTCCGTGGCCTATCCAAAACTCACCCGAGCCCTCGGG
>NW_017684867.1:6488-7218 GCF_001879085.1 Nicotiana attenuata | reverse complement strand
ACTTCTCTTGATTATGCCTCAAATGTTAGAATAGAAAAAAACTTTGTAAGGGATCAGTGAATTAATATGAACACATGTCACAGGAGTATACTGATTAGAGTATGAGACTGAGTAAGAATTAGTCTAGATATTTACATAAAGTCAGAACTTCTAACCAAAATTTTTTTTTTCATTGCATTCTGAACTGGTTCTTTTAGGTGATCTTAATCATCCCTAATTCCAACCTGTTCCTCTCAAAGTTTTCCCTATTCAGTGCTTTAGTGAAGATGTCAGCTATTTGTTTATCAGTAGCACAAAATTCTATTGAGATTAATCATTTCTCATAGTTATCTCTTAAGAAGTGGTGTCTAACATCTATGTGCTTAGTCCTTTTATGATGAACAAGGTTCTTTGTCATACTTATAGCACTAGTGTTATCACAAAATATTGGTATACATCCAACTTCAATTCCAAAATCTACCAACTGTTGTTTGATCCATAGCAATTGAGCACAACAAGAAGCTGCAGCCACATATTCAGCTTCAGCAGTGGATAAGGCCACTGAATTTTGCTTTTTGGTAGCCCATGAAACAAGACATGAACCAAGGAAGTGTGCCATACCAGAGGTGCTTATTCTATCCACTAGGAAACCTGTATAATCAGCATCAGCATATCCTACTATAGATTGAAATTACTACCTTTAGGGTACCAAAGACACAAATCAGTAGTGCCTTTGAGATATCTCAATATC
>NW_017684867.1:0-3313 GCF_001879085.1 Nicotiana attenuata | reverse complement strand
TTTGCTCCAGTTGCAAGACTAGAGGCAATCAGACTCCTCATAGCCTTTGCAGCACACATGGAATTCACTCTTCATCAGATGGATGTCAAAAGTGCCTTCCTTAATGGCTACCTAAAGGAAGAAGTGTTTGTGAAACAACCTCCAGGATTTGAAAGCAAGGAATGTCCTGAGCATGTGTACAAGCTAGACAAAGCTCTATGTGGGATCAAGCAGGCCCCAAGAGCTTGGTATGAACGGCTATCAAAATTCCTACTGGAGCATGGTTACAAAAGAGGTAAAATTGATAGTAACTTATTCTTAAGGGAAAAAGGTAAGGATCTCCTTGTTGTGCAAATCTATGTTGATGACATAATCTTTGGGGCCACCACTGATAAGTTAAGTAAGGACTTTGCAAAAATTAATGGGAAGTGAGTTTGAAATGAGCATGATGGGTGAGCTTAACTTCTTCCTAGGGCTGCAGATCAAACAAAGTCAAAATGGAACCATGATTCATCTGCAGAAGTATACAAAAGAACTAATCAAAAAGTTTAAAATGGAGGATTCTAAAGAAATAGATACACCTATTGCAACTGCAACTAAATTAGATGTTGATGAACATGGTTCATCAGTTGATCAGAAGTTATATAGGGGTATGATTGGTTCACTCTTGTATCTTACTGCCAGCAGACCTGACATTGTTTTCAGTGTAGGACTTTGTGCTCGTTTTCAGGCAAATCCAAAAGAGTCTCACTTGACTGCTATCAAGAGGATATTGAGATATCTCAAAGGCACTACTGATTTGTGTCTTTGGTACCCTAAAGGTAGTAAGTTCAATCTATAGTACGATATGCTGATGCTGATTATGCATGTTTCCTAGTGGATAGAAAAAGCATCTCTGGTATGGCACACTTCCTTGGTTCATGTCTTGTATCATGGGCTACCAAAAAGCAAAATTCAGTGGCCTTATCCACTGCTGAAGCTGAATATGTGGCTGCAGCTTCTTGTTGTGCTCAATTGCTATGGACCAAACAACAGTTGGTAGATTTTAGAATTAAAGTAGGATGTATACCATTATTTTGTGATAACACTAGTGCTATAAGTATGACAAAGAACCTTGTTCATCATAAAAGGACCAAGCACATAGATGTTAGACACCACTTCTTAAGAGATAACTATGAGAAAGGATTAATCTCAATAGAATTCTATGCTACTGATAAACAAATAGCTGACATTTTCACTAAAGCACTGAATAGGGAAAACTTTGATAGGAACAGGTTGGAATTAGGGATGATTAAGATCACCTAAAAGAATCAGTTCAGAATGCAATGAAAAAAAAAATGAATTTTTTTTTGGTTAGAAGTTCTGACTTTATGTAAATATCTAGACTAATTCTTACTCAGTCTCATACTCTAATCAGTATACTCCTGTGACATGCGTTCATAT
The DNA here is from genome assembly GCF_001879085.1 of Nicotiana attenuata. NCBI lineage: Eukaryota > Viridiplantae > Streptophyta > Magnoliopsida > Solanales > Solanaceae > Nicotiana > Nicotiana attenuata. The sequence goes on along the minus strand of NW_017684867.1, from coordinate 1,891 downwards.
TAATTCACTGATCCCTTACAAAGTTTTTTTCTATTCTAACATTTGAGGCATAATCAAGAGAAGTTTTACTTGAAGAACCTGGTTCATCAGTATACGCTCATGAGAAAGTTCAGGTATGTTTCTATACTTCGCACAATTAGAAAGATTAATTTTTCAATTATGAGCAGAAGTCCTATTGTCACCAAACTCCCAAAATTATATCCGTTGAGCATTGAACCAGTTTCATTCTCCTAGAATTCTAAGGAAAACGGGATTCTTGCCTAAAAACTAGCGTCGCCTATTAATCACTAAGAGGCCGGAGTTCTAAAGTGATTAGACTCCTGATTGACTACTGCAAAAAGGCTGTCGTTACTGCACTTCATCATAACCATCTTTAAATACACTCCACATACTCCCTTTTAGTCCATAACCGTCATTAATCTCTCCCAAGTTCTGATCATCCTCTTTCTCTCCAAAATTTCCAAAAATTCCCAAAATTCTCCAGAAATCCTTCACCATGACAAACCCTCAAGATAACCCTGAAACTCCCTCACAAGTGTCTCCCTCAAACACATCCTCATCTACACCCCCTAGTGAAAACCCCAAACCTAGGTTTCACCGGCAGAAAATGTTGGCAAGAAAAACTGTAGCTACTGGTTCTCTGAGAACAGAAAAGTTGAGAGCTAGCCAGAAGCAAGAGAGTCCTGCTAAAGAATCTGACTCAAGTTCTGAGTCTGAAACATTTATCTCTGCAAGCGAAGGAGAAGAACGTGGGTCTTCTGACAATGACAAAAATCAAGAAACCCCTTGTGAGGTAAATACCTGTTTTGTGTTTTCTGATGTGGTAGAAACGGTGGAAAATAGGTTTGTGTTGGTTGGTTCTGTGAAAGATGTGAAGGAGGCTGAGACTAGTAGAAGGGGAAAGAAAAGGAAAGACAAAATGCTTGCAATCTGTGGAGGGGTAGGGGAAAGTGGCACCAAGTCAGGGGGAAGTGGGTCCGGTGAGGCTGCTGAAGGTCTTGTTCATTTGAGTGAACAACAAGATGAACCTAGTTCATTTTTTGAAGAAACCCTTGCTAACATCTTGAAGAAGGTTGGGGCCAGCTATGATCCAAAGAAGCGCAAGGCTTCTTCCCTAAAAGCTCCAACTGCTTCCAAGCTAGCAAAGAAAGGCAAAGTGTAATCTCCTAAGTCTACTGTCCCTTCAAAGGGAAGAGCAACTAGAAGCAGGGGTAAACAAAGTGAGGAAGAGTTGCAGAAAACACTGGAAGAAAGTAGGAAGAAAAAGAGGAAAAAAGGAAAGGCAAAAGTTGTGGAGAGTGTTGAGGTTGTAGAAGAAGAAGAGATGGACCTAGTCCATCAAGAAAGAGGCACAACTGGAAAGGTTCCAACACCCAAACCAAAGAGTTCCAAGACTTCGACCAAGAACTCATCCTCTGTACCTGTATCTGCTGAGCCCTCGATGGCTAAAAGAACTAGATCTGCTGTGAAGGGAAAACAAAAGAAAATTATTGAACAAGAAGAATGGAGTGGAGAAGAAGAAGAGGAGGAGTTTGAGAAAGAACAGGATAGATTTGCCATCTTTGGCAGGAGAAAGATCTTTAAAGGCAGGTTGTTGAAAGAATTGGAGGAGCCAGGTATGATAAGATTGGTGGATGCCCTAGCTGCACAAGGATGGAAGGACATGGTCCTTCAATTGGATAGGAAACTGGCCAGGAAGGAGCTGATTGAGTTCATGGCCAATGCCACTGTCAAGAATGGGGTTGTCACCAGCATGGTGAAAGGAGTAAAGCAGTTTGATGCGCCTAAATTGGGTGAGATTCTAGACATTCCCAGTGTGGGATATGATGATTATACTAGGCAAATGTGGCCTTGTCTTGATTCTCTTCCTACTGCACTCCAAATCACCAGA
>NW_017684866.1:4262-7218 GCF_001879085.1 Nicotiana attenuata | reverse complement strand
CGGGAGAAGTCTCGGGGAAAGCTACTCCAACAGCTACATGAAAGGGATAAACTCAAAGTCAAATAATCGAAGATTGACATGTAACCACAGAGTATGAGCTTTTCAAGAGAGAGGATGATGAGTCCATTCAGGATATACACACTCGCTTTACCTCTATCATCAATGAGCTTCACTCTCTCGGAGAAATCATCCCCAAGAACAAACTTGTCATGAAAATACTTAGTGTATTACCTGGTTCCTGGGAAAGCAAAATAAATGCTATATAGAGGCAAAGGATTTGTAGAAGCTGACCATTGATGAAATTATTGGCAATCTGAAGACTTATGAAATGAAGAAGAAAAAGGATAATGAGAGAAGAGAGCCCAAAAGGGAGAAGAACCTGGTTCTCAAGGCAAACAACAATAACTTGTTGTGAACCAAGGTATTGAACCAGCTGCACTTGATATTGGGCTAAGGAGAAGCTCCAGGCCCGTTAACTTTCCAAAATATTTCAAGGACTTTGTGGTCCCCAAAGCCAAAGGATAAGAGAGGGCATCTGCAAATGTTGTTATGCGAGGACAATTGTGAGCACTACTGGAGAAATATTCCCAACAGACATTAGTATAAGTAGTAATAGGTTTCCCTAATTAGTCAGAAAATATGCCAAGTCTTTTTGTTTGTTTTTGCTAAGGAGCAGTCTGGAACCTTTCCCCCTTCTTCATTTTTCCTTTCTTTTAGTGTTTATCTTACTTTTGAGTCCATTGTAAGTAGATTTGCTAAGTTTTGAGATTGAATCAAAGAAGTTTTCTGTTATTAATTCATAACATTTGGTGCTTTCATTGATCCTCCCCTAGCATATGGGCGACAGTGGTCACAATACTCGTCAAATCCCTCGATGACGCTATGAAGCTGGTGCACGAGCAACTTGCTGTCCACAGCAAGAACCTTGAAAACATTACTTTTACATTGCAAGGTCAGCAAATTATTTTTCATGACATTCTCTCTTAGCTTACCCACCTTCAACCACCGCCGGCACCACCACTGGCGCCACTTTTTACTGTACAAAATTCATCCCCCATTTTCCCGGCCAAACATCCAACCCAACTGCTCAACTACTCCCAATTTTACTCCCCACAGCCACACAAATTTTTTCCTCAATCACCTTCTCAGACCTTAACCGTTAACCCTCTTACTCTATTTTGCCGTGATAAGCCGACGACTATTAATTTGCAAAAGTTTGATGGATCCAATGCAGAGAGTTGGATTTTTCAAGCAAACCGATACTTCGATCATTATTCTTTTCCCAACAAACAACGCCTTAGTATCATCTCATTCTATTTGGAAGGACTAGCCAGAGAGTGGTACTAGTGGATGTATAAGAACCACTAGCTAGTCAATTGGGATCAATTTTCTCAGGCTCCTGTAATTCGTTTTGGCTTCAGATCCATTGAAGATCCTGAAGGGATACTCGCCAAGCTCTATCAAACAACTACAGTTCGCAACTACTCACACAGTTTGAGCTTTGGTTGAATAGAAAGACCGATGTCCCTCCGTCCTAGCGACGACATCTTTTTGTTTCGGGCCTGCGTTCTAATATAAAAGGGGATGTTCTGTCATTTAGGCCCAAGGATTTACGTGAGGCAATTGATTTGGCCCTTATCGAGGAACAACAGAAGCTTTTGGGCTCACCAAAGAGTATGACCCGACCCATTCAGTCATTTAAACCCAATTCTTCAAATCCCTTCTCTCAAATTAACCCATAAGCTATTCCAAATCTAACGCTGACCACTTCATCCATCACTCCTTCAACCTCCTTGACCAGATTTGGTCGCGTTCCTTTTCGCAAACTTACCCCATCAGAGCTTCATAAAAAACGGGACTAAATCTGTGTTTTAAGTGTGATGAGAAGTACCACAAAGGTCACCGCTGCTCAAAGCCATCCCAACTTCTTCTTCTCCTCACTGATGAAGAATCACCAGACGAGCAACCTTCTTCTTCCTCCGATAATGCACTTGACCTATCTTCATCTCTGCCTACCTCTAATAACCCGTTAGTGCCCTCTATTAGTTATCTTGCTTTATCAGGTGGTCCTCTTCCTACTGCAATCCGCCTTACAGCTCAGGTTAAGGGTCTTTCCGTACAAATTCTTCTGGATGGAGGCAGCACACATAATTTCATCCGCCCTAGAGCTGCTCAATTTCTTAAAGTTCCAATTTAGAGGTCCTCCAATTTTCAGGTAATGGTCGACAATGGCAGTTTGTTGAAATGCCACGGTGTTGTGCGTCAACTACCTCTTACCATCCAAGGGTTCACCTTCAGTACTTATTTCTTGTCATTGATTTTCATGGGGCCGATTTGGTGCTAGGTGTTGTATGGTTGGCGACTCTTGGTCCCACTATCACTGATTATGTAAAATGATTCTTTGAATTTGACTCTAATGGTGAGACGATCTGTTGGATTGGGGATCCTGTTAAATCTGTTGAGGAGGCCCAATTTACCTCGCTTAGGCGTTTAACTGAAACTCATTCCATTTCGGGATTCTTCCATTTGGAGTTGCTTTCTATGATCGAGTCATCTTCTCCGGCTTTGCCGTTTGGTGTCACTGAGCTTTTGGATTCTTATTCTGACTTTTTTGCTATGGCTACAATCTCGCCACTACCTAGGCCTCAAGATCATCCTATCCTTTATTCCAAGTTGTGCTCTGGTGAAGGTTGTTAGTCGACTGTAAAATAATTCTGGAAATATAAATGAATATAAACAGAAATGAACATAAACAGAAATGACATAAAACAAATTCGAGCCCACTGAATTCACAGTGTTTCCTTAAGGAATTTAATCCCCTCCTAGTACCCAAGGTTATGGATTATTTCCTCCCAGGATAGAACGAATTACACACTGGTGTAGTGGTACTTCAAACCCCAGTGTTTCAGCGAACACAAAGTTCGGTAGCAAATCACACTTACTTTTTGCTTTGTTT
>NW_017684866.1:0-3175 GCF_001879085.1 Nicotiana attenuata | reverse complement strand
TAAAAAGCCTTAATGCCTTTATCCTTGGACTGAACATTGTCTCATCACGAGAATGGACCAAAAGTTTAGTTGACAATGTTGAACCGTCATAAATGACTTTGTTTGATCTCCTTGAACCTAGATCTTGGGATCTCCAGTCTTCTAGGTAGAGTTACCGCCACTATGACTTGTTCTCGGCCACAGTCCCATTCCCTTTGATGACTTCTCAACTACCTCTCTAGTTAGGCCTTTTGTAAGTGGATCCGACACATTATCACTTGACTTTACATAGTCAATCGTGATAATTCCTCTAGAGAGTAATTGTCTAACGGTTTTATGTCTTCGTCGTATATGGCGAGACTTACCGTTATACATAACGCTCCCAGCCCTTCCAATTGCCGCTTGACTATCACAATGTATGCATATTGGTGCCAACGGTTTGGGCCAAAATGGAATATCTTCCAAGAAATTTCGGAGCCATTCAGCTTCTTCACCGGCTTTATCCAAGGCTATGAACTCAGCCTCCATTGTAGAGCGGGCAATACAAGTTTGTTTGGATGACTTCCAAGAACCGCTCCTCCACCAATAGTGAATACATATCCACTTGTGGACTTGGAATCAGTTGATCCGGTGATCCAATTTGCATCACAGTATCCCTCAATGACCGCAGGATATTTATTGTAGTGTAAAGCAAAGTCCTGGGTATGTACTAAATACCCCAAAACTCGTTTCATGGCCATCCAATGAGATTGGCCTGGATTGCTCGTATATCGACTCAATTTACTTATAGCACAAGCTATATCTGGTCGTGTACAATTCATGATGTACATTAAGCAACCCAACACACGAGCATAATCCAATTGTGATATGCTCTGGCCTTTGTTCTTTGCTAATGCAAGATTCACATCAATTGGAGTCTTTGCAACTTTAAAGCCCAAGTGCTTGAATTTTTCAAGTACTGTCTTAATATAATGAGATTGTGACAATGCTAGACCTTGAGAAGTCTTATGGATCTTAATTCCCAGAATTAAATCAGCAACTCCCAAGTCTTTCATATCAAACTTGCTAGTTAGCATACGCTTAGTAGCATTTATATTGGCAATATCATTACTCATTATGAGCATATCATCCACATATAAGCAAACAATGACTATGTGATTTGGAACATTTTTAATGTACACACATTTATCACATTCATTTATCTTAAATCCATTTGACAACATTGTTTGGTCAAATTTAGCATGCCACTGTTTGGGTGCTTGTTTTAATCCGTAAAGGGACTTAACAAGTCTACAGACCTTCTTTTCTTTACCTGGAACCACAAACCCTTCAGGTTGTTCCATGTAAATTTCTTCCTCCAACTCTCCATTTAAGAAGGCCGTCTTAACATCCATTTGATGAATTTCAAGACCATAAACTGCAGCTAACGCTACTAACGTTCGTATGGATGTAATTCTTGTAACTGGAGAGTATGTATCAAAATAGTCAAGACCTTCTCGTTGTCTATACCCTTTGACCACAAGTCTTGCCTTATACTTGTCAATAGTGCCATCATCTTTCATTTTCCTCTTAAAGATCCATTTAGAATCCAACGGTTTATTTCCAGGAGGAAGATCAACCAATTCCCATGTATGGTTGTTCAGTATGGATTCTATTTCACTATTGACCGCCTCTTTCCATAACAATGATTCCGAAGAAGACATAGCTTCTTTAAATGTTTGAGGCTCATTTTCCAATAAGAAAGTCACAAAATCTGGTCCAAATGAGACGTTCTTTGACGTTTACTACGTCTTGGATCCTCTTGGTTAAGTGTACTTTCTTTTGTTTCTTCCCGGGGTCGTTTAGATCCTTCACCAATCGACTCACATTCCTTTTTATACGGATATATATTTTCAAAGAACTCAGCATTACCTGATTCTATAACCGTATTATTATGAATGTCGGGATTTTCTGATTTATGAACCAGAAATCGATATGCTTTACTATTAGTCGCATATCCTATGAAAACACAATTAACGGTTTTCGGTCCTATTTTTACCCTTTTGGGTTTAGGAACTTGCACTTTTGCCAAACACCCCCACACTTTAAAATAATTCAAGTTGAGCTTCCTTCCTTTCCATTTTTCATATGGAATGGATTGTGTTTTGCTATGGGGTACTCGATTTAGTATTCGGCTAGCAGTAAGAATGGCTTCCCCCCACAAGTTCTGTGGCAAACCAGAACTTATCAATAATGCGTTCATCATCTCCTTTAATGAACGATTCTTTCTTTCTGCAATCCCATTGGATTGGGGCGTGTAAGGGGCCGTTGTTTGATGAATAATTCCATATTCTAAACATATTTGTTCAAAAGGAGATTCATATTCACCACCCCTATCACTTCTTATCATTTTGATTTTCTTATTAAGTTGCGTTTCAACTTCATTTTTGTATTGCTTGAATGCGTCTATTGCTTCATCTTTACTATTAAGTAAGTAAACATAGCAATATCGAGTACTATCGTCAATAAAAGTTATGAAATACTTTTTTCCACCGCGAGATGGTATTGACTTCATGTCACAAATATCTGTGTGAACTAAGTCTAAAGGATTTGAATTCCTTTCAACCGACTTATAAGGATGTTTAACATACTTTGATTCCACACATACTTGACATTTTGATTTGTCACATTCAAACTTGGGCAATACTTCCAAATTAATCATTTTCCGTAAGGTTTAGTAATTGACATGACCCAAACGTATATGCCATAATTCATTTGACTCAAGTAAGTAAGACGAAGCTGAAATTTTATTATTATTTTCAACAACCATTACATTCAGCTTGAAAAGGCCCTCAGTGAGGTAACCTTTTCCTACAAACATCTCATTCTTACTTATTACAACCTTATCGGAAACAAAAACACATTTAAAACCATTCTTAACAAGAAGTCCAGTAGAGACTAAATTCTTCCTAATCTCGGGAACATGAAGGACGTTGTTCAAAGTCACCACTTTGCCGGAAGTCATTTTGAGAAATATTTTCCCATATCCTTCAATCTTCGCCTTTGAAGCATTTTCCATAGAAATCGTCTCATCGGGTCCAACGGGAGCATAAGAAGCAAAAGCTTCTCTAACAGCACAAACATGGCGAGTGGCTCCAGAATCAATCCACCACTCTTTAGGATTGCCCACCAAGTTGCATTCGGAAAGCATGACACA
>NW_017684865.1:6361-7219 GCF_001879085.1 Nicotiana attenuata | reverse complement strand
GGTTAGGCTCAACATTTATGGAGTACATTGGATCAGTTGTACTTATACTACACTCTGCACTTCTTGTGCATATTTTGGTACTGGTCCCAGCTGTACGTGAGGTACATCAGCTCGGATTAGCATTTCGAGACTCGAGGTAGATGTGCTGGCATCCGTAGACCTTGAAGTCCCCTTCCTCTTTCCTTATTTACTATTCATTTCTTTTGAAATAGTTGTATTTATTCAGACTCTATGATTAGAACCTCTAGAAGCTCGTGTACTTGTGACTCCAGATCCGGGTTATATTTAGATATGGTGGTTATTATACTAAGTCACACATCATTTTAGTTTTATTCCTGTTTAATTGGATTATTTATTGGACATGTTTAAAAATATGTTTAAAAATTTCTCTAACGTTGGCTTGCCTAGCGAGTGAAAATGTTAGGCGCCATCACGATCCCAAAGGTGGACTATCTAATCTAGCTACGTGTGTTGCTATTAATTGCACTTCTAACCATGTTTGGATTTGTTACTTGATCACGCCCAACTATGCCTTATAAAAAGGACTAAGCGGTCGTTGCAAATATAATCCGGTTTACAAGTCCGGAGTCGAATCCCACAGAGAACTAAGGCTTAGCTATAGTTGTTCAATATCACTAAGAAACACAAGTCCAAACAATTTCCTAATTATAAAAATTATAATGTTTATTTTATCTAATTAACTGACAAATACTAGAAAGCCGTAAAACTATCAAATAACAAGGATAAGGATTGGAGTCAAGATTAAGGAGGTCTGGAGTTATGATTTCCCCAATTGTCGGAATCCTTCCCGCTATGTCTTCTATAATTTCGACTAAGTATTCTCTACCGATCATGAGC
>NW_017684865.1:0-4940 GCF_001879085.1 Nicotiana attenuata | reverse complement strand
AAACCCCATACTTATGTCAAACCAAAACTCCACCTTCACATCAATGTATATTACCCCATTCTTCTTTAAGCACACTTACATCAAGAGGCACCACTTATCAAGGAATTTTTTTTTCACAACAATCCAACTATTTTTTTTCTTTTTCAATTCAAGTGGCTCTTACTTTTTCAAAATAGTGCACCTTTCTCCTTATTCAATTAGTTCCACTCAAAAGCCAAACCAACCACCCCACACTTTAACTTTTACAAAGTTCATAACAATTCAAGTGCTAATGAGAGGTGAAAAGGTTCAAATAGATGGTTACTTCAAACAAATGGGTAAGGGTTGTAATGTGGTTGCCAAAGAAACAGGATTATAGGTTCAAAGAGGTTAACTACAATACATAACAATTAGGCGGATAACATATACATATCTGGCTCAACAAAGAAACTCCTATATCACTTCCAAGACTGAACAAAACTACTATTTGACTTTGCAAACACACGGGGCAAGTTCTAGACATCAAATGCAATGCACAGAATACAACAAACCTCACACACACATGGCACATGACTCACTCAAGATTGGATCATCAAGACACTCTAGTCAAAGCAGTTGAGCAAAGTTAAGAACATACAATTTAAGGTACTTATACAAGAGTCAAAAATTGAGCCTAAGCGTCACAACCAAAGGACTCACTATTCTCAAGGTATAACAAAGTCAAGAGATATTGCTTCAATTCAAACACAACACAATGGCTCCTACTCCAAAAAAGAAACTAACTACACCCGGTTCAAACAAAACCCTTGGAAAAGAACCACGGCACAAAGAAAAATCAAAGGGGAATTGCTACACTACCTAACAAAAAAAAATCTTTTTGTTTTTTTTTCTTTAGACTTAAATCCCTCAAGAAAATTGTCTAATAGATCCATCGTCGGGAAAAGTCCAATCTTTTCTATTTAAAAAAATATTCAATTAAACTAACATAACTAAAATAGCATAGAAAGTCACCCAGACAATCTCCTCACCCCACACTTAAAATTGTGCATTGTCCCCAATGCACACCCATACAGACAAGAGGGTAAAAGAAACTCCCTGGTAGGCCAATGGCCGAAGCACTAGCATCTCATGGGGTACTCAGACTTCTCCCAGGCCTGGTCCTTCGTGTGGGTACCTCACACTTAGTTCCAACCATCTGGTTTGCTGTTGCATTCTTCCAATAGCTTTGCTTTCCATGCTCCTAGAAAATATAAAATCGACACTACAAACATAATACAATTAGAGAAATAGAAAAAAAAAATAAAGCAATAAAGCTGGGTTGCCTCCCAGCAAGCGCTCGATTTAACATCGCGGCACGATGCAAATCACTTTTTGCCTCCACCTCGAGCTTATGAATTGAACCCCCAGTTTTGATTCAAGCTTATGATTATGGTCATGGGACGGTGGAACGAATCTAACTGGCCCAAGGAAATAATGTAGTATTCTGCACTCCTTGGCCTTTGTATGAGGTATGTAATCCTGACTTTCTGGCAAGAAGAATTCCAGAATATATGCACCTTGTTCCTCATTCCTTGACTCTTCAATTGGCTCGGATGACTCTATTTCCATATCATCATCCAAACATAATGTGGAAAAATGCTTGGAGTGTGGAACAATGCGCTCAAACACATGAACTTCAGGACTTTCAACATCCTCAACATCATTCACACTAGAGTCAACTAAATTTGTATCTTCAATGTCCCCGGTTGACTCTAGTATTACTTCTTCAACATCGGCATCCTCAAATTCTAGCTGGATAGATTGTTGGTGTTCTACTCTGACCTCCTCTTCTAGCTCATCCTCGTATTTTTTTAAATCCTCTAGTATAATGGCAATTTCTCCAGCCAATTCATATTCATATTGACTACTAACCATAATGTCAACTTGTTGCGCTTTACAAGGTTCAATTAATTTATTCGCTTGAGCCTCCAAGTTATGAATAGTTGCTCCTTGCCTTTGTATCCGCAGTTGTATCTCATGATATTATTCCATAAGGCACTTTAGCATATCCTCAATCTCTTTCAGGTCCTCATACCTGGGTTCTTTGTTCCTATTAACTTCACAAGAAAAAGAAGAACCATCAAAGTAAGGGGTTGGGGAAGATAAGAAATATAAGAACAACCATGAAAGTGACCATCTTGACCACCACATATATCGCACACATTCCACATATAAGATTGAGTTGGTGCACATAACTCGCTCTCGGGAATATTTTGATAATTTTTCCCAGGGTGGTTTCCTCCACTAAACGCATAAGAAGGATCAAAAGTAGAATTACCAACATCAAAACTCTTATAATTCCAAGATGCCATGTTTCTCAAATTAATAAGTAAAACAAAAAACAAAAAGAAAGTCAAATACAAAAAATAAAAATAAAAGTTCAAACTTGAAACCTAGCAATATGTACACCTACAACTACAACGTTAGTTCCCCGGCAACGGCGCCAAAATTTGATCACGCCCAACTACGCCTTATAAAAAGGAATAAGTGGTCGTTGCAAATATAATCTGGTTTACAAGTCCGGAGTCGAATCCCACAGAGAACTAAGGCTTAGCTACAGTTGTTCAATATCGCTAAGAAACACAAGTCCAAACAATTTCCTAATTATAAAGATTATAATGTTTATTTTATCTAATTAACTAACAAATACTAGAAAGCCGTAAATATCAATTAACAAGGATAAGGATTGGAGTCAAGATTAAGGAGGTCTAGAGTTATGATTTCCCTAATTGTTGGAATCCTTCCCGCTATGTCTTCTATAATTTCGCCTAAGTATTCTCTACCGATCATGAGCGCTCTGCGTGTAGTAATTCTCTCCCGAGTAATTACAGCAATTTACTAGACATACTCTCCCGAGTTACGCTAGCTGGCTTTATAGCTCACTTAGATCGCACCCAAGGTTTCGTTATCCCTAATCCCACCTTTAAAACATTGGTTATTGATTCCTCACAAACGTCGGGAGTGATGTTGTTCAACAACTACTTAAATATGCACTCTCTCCCGAGTAATACATACTAAATAGGCACAGCTAATTGAGGGCCCTTCAATCAACCACAAGAACAATATAGTTGAACAAATAGAGAAAATACTATGGCTCAATTATATAAAAACATAACAAGAATTTATCCTACAAAAGGTTCCATCAAAACCCTAGATAACAAATTAGCTATTCATAATAGTATGTAAAACTACAATACTAAAATTCATAACAAATAATGGAAGTAGGAAGAAGGAAGTGAAAAACTCGTAGAAGAATTCTCCGCCTTGCTCCTAGTGTGTTCTTGCCTCCCTAGGTCGAATCCCCAGTTTCCTTCGCCTCCTTAGGTCTAAATTATGTCCAACCCCTCAAAATACCGTTTTCCATGTATATATACCAAGTAGGGTCGAGCCCAAACAATTATACCTTCTCCTAGAAGAAAAAAAAACTTTTCCCGGGTTTGACTAACACGGCCGCGCTCGTGACCGCGCTAGTGGCCGCGCATACTTCCCAGTGTTCTGCCAGACGACCGCGTCCTGAGCGCGATCGTGCTATTGACGTGCACTTTTAACCCTGTTCCACTTAGAATTTGGAAAAATATAAAACATGAAAGTTGTAGCCCTTTGAGTTAAATCTCCAACCATATATTGTGGAGCCCAAATGGAGTTCTGAGCAAAACATTATATCCATTTTACTAGACAGTGTGCAATATGCCTACTCGATTCTTCGTTCGCTCTAACTATCATCCGTTGATCCCCAAACACGATCCCGACTTAATTCCTTGAGCTTTTACTCAGACTTCAAAGCTCCAAATCACTTGAATTCATTCCATAACATCTACATAGCTCGGAATCACTCCTACAAGGCATAAAACACACCATTAGTGCAGAACACTAGCGATTAAAGCTCAAACTCAATTAAAGTGCAGTAAATTAGAGTGTAATAAACGACTAAAATACGCAATTATAGCCTATCATCATTACTATTCTACTGTAATGCTATAGATTGCTAAAAATAAACTAAGTACAATACTTTTGCAAAGTTTTCTCAAGTGATAAAAAGCACTAGGGAAGTGACTTACGCCTAGGTGAGTATCTAATGAAATCTAAAATTTAGGACAAACTTGTTATATTAGGGGTCGTGATATAACCTTTACACAAAACTACTCACTTTATACCTCTCGGTAGTTTGAGTGACTTTGCCCTAATTGGCTTTCTCAAGCCCAATTGGTGTTCAAACAATACGTAAAATTGGCTCAAGTCAGGTATTACTAGCTCTAGGTTTAACCCTTTAATTGGGGCTATCAATCTCTTGAGTGCACCCCAATTCCTTGTTAGCCTGATTTTCCTAGACTTAGTCTCTCTTTCTCAAGAAGAGTCTAAGTCATAAAGGCACGAATCAGTGTTTGCAACCACCAATTCTACAATTAAAGCATGAATCAAGGTAAATATCACTAACCCACAAACAATTAAGCCATAAAATAGAAGACCCATTAAATACCCGCACTAGGGTTGGGTCACGACCCTAGCTAATGGTTTTAGCTACTCATAGTAAAGGTAGAAATCAAAGATAAAGATAAAATATAAGCCATAAAAGTTGATTACAAGAACAAAATCTAAGAAAATAGGCTAAAGCTACTCTAAAATTACTCAAAGTAGTAAAATACGGCTGTTCACGAGCTCCTCAAATCAAGAAATGACCTAAAAATGTGAGAAAGATATATTTATACACAGGTGAAATTACTGAACAAAAATGCCCCTATGGAGGTTCCGCTGACAGCGTAATAATGGGCGCCTCAGCGTTTGAACTTTCGCGGTCGTGCAAAAGCAAGCGCGGACCGCGTTTCTTCCATTTTGGACTGGGACTGGGCTTGATTTCGTTAGGAGCGTAAAAGAGATCGCCTTAGCCTTGACTTCAACCGCAGCCGCGTAAAATATTCGCGGAA
>NW_017684864.1:0-7220 GCF_001879085.1 Nicotiana attenuata | reverse complement strand
GCGACTTAAACCACATATAACGACCTGTACCGGCGCCGGAACCAAAATACGGGCCCGATACCAACACGTTCTAATCAATTTCCTTTTCAAATTTCCATATTAATTCCAGAAAAACAATTTCACAGAAAAATTTATTTCTCGGGCTCTCGACCTCGGAATTCGACTCCGGGCATATGCCCGAGTCTCATATTTTTCTACGGACCCTCCGAGACCGTCAAATCACGGGTCCGGGTCCGTTTACTCAAAATGTTGACCAAAGTCAACTTTAATCATATTAATATCAAAATTCATCAATTTTTACACAGAATTCATATTTAAGCTTTCTGTCTACGCGCCCGGATTGCGCATGCAAATCGAGGCAAGTAAAAGTGAGGTTTTCAAAGCCTCAGAAGCACGGGATGAAAGAGAAAACAGGTGATGACCCTTTGGGTCGTCACATTCTCCACCTCTAAAACAACCGTTCGTCCTCGAAAGGACAAAAGAAGGAAGTACCCTGAGTCGGGAAATAGATGAGGATAACGGCTCCGCATATCAGACTCGACTCCCAGGTCGATGCCTCAGGAGGCTGACCTCTCCACTGGACACGCACTGAAGGAAAACTCTTCGACCTCAACTGTCGAACCTGCTGGTCTAGGATGGCTACCGGCTCCTCCTCATAAGACAGATCCTTGTCCAACTGGACAGTGCTGAAATCTAACATGTGGGCTGGATCGCCATGATACCTCCGAAGCATGGACACATGAAAAACTGGATGCACGACTGAGAAGCTAGGCGGAAAGGCAAGCCTATAAGCCACCTCTCCCACACGGTTGAGAATCTCAAATGGACCAATGAACCTAGGGCTATCTTGCCCTTCTTCCCAAATCTCATCACGCCCTACATAGGCGACACTCGTAGCAATACCCGCTCACCAACCATGAAAGCTACATCTCGAACCTTACGATCCGCATAACTCTTTTGCCGCGACTAAGCCGAACGAAGCCTATCCTGAATGATCTTGACCTTATCCAAGGCCTCCTGAACTAAATCTGTACCCAATAACCGAGCCTCTCCCGGCTCGAACCACCCAACCGGAGACCGACATTTTTACCATACAACGCCTCATAAGGAGCCATCTGAATGCTGGACTGGTAGCTGTTGTTGTAGGCAAACTCCGCTAAAGGCAAGAACTGATCCCACGATCCTCCAAAGTCAATAACACAAGCTCGGAGCATGTCCTCGAATATCTGAATAGTCCGCTCGGACTGTCCGTCCGTCTGAGGATGGAATGCTGTGCTCAACTCAACCTGGGTGCCCAACTCTCGCTGAACTGCGTACCCTGGTCCGAAATGATAGATACCGGCACCCCATGAAGGTGAACAATCTCTCTGATGTAGATCTCAACTAACCTCTAGGATGAATAAGTAGTTGCAACAGGAACAAAATGCGTTGACTTGGTCAGCCTATCAACAATGACCCAAATCACATCAAACTTCTTCTGGGTCAACGGGAGTCCAGTAACAAAATCCATAGTAATCCTCTCCCACTTCCACTCGGGAAGCTCAATCCTCTGAAACAATCCACCAGGCCTCTGATGCTCATACTTAACCTGCTGACAGTTCAAACATCGAGCCACATATGCAACAATATCCTTCTTCATCCTAGGTCACCAATAATGCTGCCTCAGATCCTGATACATCTTCGCGGCGCCCGGGTGAATAGAATACCGAGAACTATGGGCCTCCGCTAAGATCAACTCTCGAATCCCATCGACATGGGCACACAAACTCGCCCCTACAATCTCAAAACACCATCATCATCTAAGGTCACCTTCTTGGCACCTCCATGCTGCACCGTGTCTCTCAAGACACACAAATGGGGATCATCAAACTGCCGATCACGGATACGCTCCAATAATGAAGAACCAGCAACCGTGCAAGCTAACACTCGGCTAGGCTCAGAGATATCCAACCTCACAAATCGTTTGGCCGAAGCCTGAACATCCAAAGCAAGCGGTCTCTGGCTGACCGAAATATAAGTAAGACTACCCATGCTAGCGGACTTCCTACTCAATGCATCGGCCACCACATTGGCCTTCCCCGGGTGGTACAAGATAGCAACATCATAATCTTTCAGCAACTCCAACCACCTGCTTTGCCTCAAATTCAACTCCTTTTGCTTGAACAAGTACTAAAGACTCTTGTGATCAGTGTACACCTCACATGTCACACCATAAAGATAATGCCCCCGAATCTTCAAAGCATGAACAATGGCTACCAACTCTAGATCATGAACCGGATAATTCTTCTCGTGGATCTTCAACGGCCTTGAAGCATAGGCAATGACTCTGCCATCCTGCAGCAATACCGCACCAAGCCCAATACGGGAAGCATCACACTAGACTGTATAAGGCCCTGAACCTGTGGGCAAAACCAATACCGGTGTCGTAGTCAGAGCTGTCTTGAGCTTCTGAAAGCTTGCCTCACACTCATCCGACCATCTGAACTGGGCACCCTTCTGGGTCAACTTGGTCATCGGGGCTGCGATAGATGAAAACCTCTCCACGAATCGATAGTAGTAGCCTGCTAACCCCAAGAAACTCCGAATCTCTGAAGCTGATGCTGGTCAAGGCCAGTTCTTGGCTGCCTCAATCTTCTTCGGGTCCACCTGAATACCCTCTGCTGATACGACGTGACCCAGAAATCCAACCAAACTCAACCAGAACTCACACTTCGAAAACTTAGCGTATAGCTGACTATCCTTCAGAGTCTGAAGAACCACTCTGAGATGCTGGTCGTGCTCCTCCTGGCTGCGGGAGTATACCAGAATTTCATCAATAAAGACTATCACGAACAAGTCCAAATAAGGCCTGAACACTCGGTTCATCAACTCCATAAATGTTGCTGGGGCATTGGTCAACCCAAATGACATGATAAGGAACTCAAAATGCCCATACCGAGTGCGGAATGCTGTCTTAGGGACATCAGACGCCCTAATCCTCAACCGATGGTAGCCAGATCTCAAGTCTATCTTTGAAAACACCTTCGCACCCTGAAGCTGGTCGAACAAATCGTCAATCCTCGGCAGTGGATACTTGTTCTTTATCATCACTTTGTTCAATTGCCAGTAATTAATGCACATTCTCATCGAACCATCCTTTTTCTACATAAATAACACCGGCGCGCCCCAAGAAGAAACACTGGGTCTAATGAAACCCTTCTCAAGCAAATCCTGCAACTGATCCTTTAACTCTTTCAACTCTGGCGGGGCCATGCGATACAGCAGGATAGAAATGGGCTGCGTGCCCGGAGCCAGATCAATACAAACATCAATATCCCTGTCGGGCGGCATACCCGGCAGGTCTAAAGGGAAAACCTCGGGGAACTCTCGAACAATAGGAACAGAAGCAATAAAAGGGACCTTTACGCTGGAATCGCGAACATACGCCAGATAAACTAGAGACCCCCTTCTCGACCACGCATCGAGCCTTAACATATGAAATAACACTGCGGGTGGTATGACCTGGGGTCCCTCTCCACTCCAAACAGGGCAAATCATGTAAAGCCAAGGTCACGGTCTTGGCGTGACAATCCAAGATAGCATGATATGGGGACAACCAATCCATCCCTAATATAACGTCGAAATCCACCATGTCCAAGAGCAATAAATCAACACGGGTCTCAAGACCCTCATACACTACCACACATGAACGATGCACTCGGTCGACCACTATAGAATCACCCACCGGTGTAGATACATGAATAGGAATACTCAAAGCATCACTAGGCATGACCAAGTACGGTACAAAAATTGGACGACACACATGAATATGTAGACCCAAGGTCAAATAGCACTGAAGCATCTCTAATACGAATCAGAATGGTACCTATAATGTCTGCATCTAAAGACTCAGCCTCTGGCCTGGCTGCTGGCTAGCCTCTACCTCTGGCGACCTGAACTCCACCTCTATGACCTCTACCTCCACCTCTAACACCTCTGCCACCGCCTCTAACTGGCTGGGCAGGCTGAGGAACCTCTGGTGCCCGAATCCTAGTACGAGAACTCTGATACTAAGAGCTGCTCAAAGCTCGAGGGCAAAATCTGATAATGTGCCTCGGATCACCACAAACATGGCAAGACCTCGTCGGCTGCGGCTGAGCACCCCTCAACCTCGGGCAAACCCTCCTATTGTGACTATTCTCACCACACTCATAAAATCTACATGAACGCTGCAGCTGAGGAAACTGAGGCTGACCCTGTCGACCTAAATGATCACCTAAAGTACCATGAGCGACCTGGAGAGCTGACTGAAAGGGCCTAGGAGGATGACCTCTACTATAAGAACCTCTACCTCCAGACGAGGTCTACTGAATCTGCCCGCACGACGTGGCCTCTTATCCGACCCATGACCACCTCCCTGTGGGAAAACCTTCTCAACTCTACAGCCCACATCGGTCGCCTCCTAAAAAGTGATCCCACTCCCGGCCTGAGCCACTGTACCCGGCTGACCTGCCACCGCTGGCTGAACTCCTGGAAGCAAACCCGCTCAAATGACGCTCTCCACAAAGCCTACCAATCTAACCAAAGCGTCATGAAGAACTGGGGTGGCTATGAACCCCTCTGGGACCTGAGCTGGGCCCACCGGAGCTGCTGGAGCTGGGATCTCCTCGTCATAACCAATCTGAGGCTCCACCTCTGGGGTTGCTGCTCGGGGCTCGGGCTGCTACGCGGTAGAAGAGGAAGCACGTGTTCTCGCCATCTACGAAAGAACAGAGTAGAAATTCAATCGGTACTTGAGAAATAGAACCGCACGACAAGAAAGAACAAATGTGAAACTTTCCTAACTCTGTAGCCTCTGGGGGATAAATACAGACGTCTCCATACCGATCCCTTAGACTCTACCGAGTTTGTCCGTCAGTTGTGAGACCTATGTAACCTAGTGCTCTGATACCAACTTGTCACGACCCGGATTTCCCACCCTCGGGAGTCGTGATGGCGCCTACTAATAGGAGCTAGGCAAGCCAATTCAATTTACTTCTTTTAGCAATTATCGTCCATTTAACGAAAACAAAACATAATATGATAAAGCGGAAGTCTCAAATATAATTAACCGAAAGAAATGCCGAAGTTTAACAAAATTCTCTACCCAAGACTGGTGTCACAATACTCACGAACGACTAGAGAATACTAAATACAAGGTTTGAATGAAACATAGAACTGTCTGCTTCGGTACAAATGATAACAAACTGAATAAAATAGAAAGGGACTCTGGGCCTACGGACGTCAGCAGGGCTACCTCGAATGTCCCTGGACTGAAAGCTCGCTCCCAGAATGCTACTGCTACTCAAATGCTGCTCCAACACCTGGATCTGTGCAAAAAGATGCATAGAGTGTAGCATCCACAACCGACCCCATGTGCTGGTAAGTGCCTGGCCTAACCCCGGCGAAGTACTGACGAGGCTAGACCAAACTACCAGATAAACCTGTGCAAATATATATACAAGTACAACAAAATAATAGCGGAAAGTAAACAATTAAAACTGGGAGGGGAACATGCTTATGGGGTAGCAGATAAAACGAAATATCAGGAATAACAAAAGAAACTACATCTGATTTCTTCTAACACAGATTAAGGGAAAACAAACCACTTTCACTTGTTTCAATTTCCTCTCTTTGCAGGCGTGCAACTCAATCCCATTTCTCATAGTATCACGTGGTAGGCGTACCACTCGATCCCATTTCACAATATCACGTGGTAGGCATACCACTCGATCCCATTTCACAATATCACGTGGTAGGCGTACCACTCGCTCCCATTTCATAGTATCACGTGGTAGGCATACCACTCGCTCCCATTTCATAATATCTCGTGGTAGGCGTACCACTCGCTCCCATTTCATAATATCTCGTGGTAGGCATACCACTCGCTCCCATTTCATAATATCTCGTGGTAGGCGTACCACTCGCTCCCATTTCATAATATCTCGTGGTAGGCGTGCCACACGATCCCATTTCTTTCAACACAATACACAAAATAATCTCGGCAAGGGAGAAAGATGTTATAATAGACTATCCCGGCAAGGGAACAAGATAATATAATAAACTATCCCAGCGAGGGAGATCCAGCTATAACCAAACTTACTCAATTTCTACTTAACACAATTAAATCAATACTCAGTCTCCTCATTTACTGGCTCAGTGTTAAAGATTTCCAACCAAGTCCTCATAAACAACAATTAAGAATTCGATAATATAGCAATTCAGGTTTCACGGTCATGCTCGACACCAGTGTATAGATACTCGTCACCATGCCTATACACCGTACTCGACAAATAGCAATTAGCAAATAAGTCTCTACTCCTATTCTCTCAAGCCAAAGTTAGACCAAACACTTACCTCAACTTCCACGGCTAAATCAATCCACAACGACCGCTTTCCCTCTCGAATTCAGCTCCAACTCAATCAAATCTATGAAATAACGACTTTACAACATTAATATAAGCTAAACAAATCAAACCCAATGCCTAAATATAGTTTTCTAAGCCTTCTTCCCAAAATTCTAAAAATTGACCCCGGGCCCGCTTGGTCAAAACACGAGGTTCGGACCAAATTCGTATCACCCATTCCCTTACGAGCCCGGATATACAATTTGTTTTCAAATTTGACCCCAAAACGAGGTCTAAATCAAAGAAAATTTAAAAGCCCTAACTCTACCCATTTTCCCCAATTTCAACCCTAGATTACATGATTTGAGCTTAGGAATTTGATTAATGATGATGGAAAATGAAGGAGACAAGTTAAACAATACTTACCCAAGAAGCTTTGATGAAGAAATGCCCTAACAATCGCCTAGAAGCTTTGGAGAAGAAAGGGTTCGTGTATTTTTTGAATAAAACCCGACACTGTTCTGTTTTTATGACTTAAAAATCGCTGGGTGAAATTACCCTATGCGTTCGCGACAGTAGGGTCGCGTTCGCGAAGGGTAGAAATTGATAACCGTCGCGTTCGCGAGTGGAGAAGTGCGAACGCGAAGAAGAAAAGTTCTGGGGTCCAAAGTTGGCCTACGCGAACGCGTATCAGGAGACGCGAACGCAATGGAGGAAACAGCAAAGCATCGCGATCGCGTTGGCCAGAACGCGAACGCGAAGGAGGAAGAGCTCAAAGCTACGCGAACGCGATAGGGTGAGTGCGAACGCGAAGAAGGGAATTTCTGTGCACCAACATCAGATTTTCTGCAATTT
>NW_017684863.1:0-7220 GCF_001879085.1 Nicotiana attenuata | reverse complement strand
TGTTGGAAAAGCGACTAGGGAGTGGAGACCCTATGTCTAAAATAATCTCAACTAGGGAGCGGAGACCCTATGTTGGAAAAGGCGACTAGGGAGTGGAGACCCTATGTCTAAAATAAACTCAACTAGGGAATGGAGATCCTATGTTGGCAAAAGGCGACTAGGGAGTGGAGACCCTATGTTGGCAAAAGGCGACTAGGGAGTGGAGACCCTATGTCTAAAATAATCTCAACTAGGGAGTGGAGACCCTATGTCTAAAATAATCTCGACTAGGGAGTGGAGACCCTATGTTGGCGAAAGGCGACTAGGGAGTGGAGACCCTATGTCTAAAATAATCTCAACTAGGGAGTGGTGACCCTATGTTAACAAAAGCGTAAAAATAGAGATTGGGGGTCCTAAGCTACCATTTTTTCTGAATTTTTCTTTTTATCTCTTTTTTTCATTTTTTTCTTCTCTCTTTTTATTTCATGGAATGAGTAAATGCAAGAAAGAGTTTGGAGGGGACTTCCCTTTATGGATCGTTGCTGCAATGCTGTTTTTAGCCCTTGCACAGTTTCTTTTGGCTGCACCTGCTTCTTGCATGGTTGCTTTGAATTGCACCTGTTTCAGGTTTCCAAACAAAGAACAATTGTTAGTTTGAAATGGTGGCTGGTTTTGTGGCCTTGATTGTTTTTGATCACTTGATCTCGGCCCAACTCTTTTGATGAGAATCTCTATTGCTTGCTGGCTTTCGGAAGATTGATCTTTCTTCTAAAACCGAGGAACTCAACTTTCCAAAATTTCTCATGACGGTTCACCCATATGGGGCTTTGGCCCTTTCATCTTATTCTGCCTCTATGGGCACTTGACTTTGGATTTCTTTCATTTTCAATAATTTTGACTTCAGAGCATCGGCCATCATGGCCAGTCGGGATCGACGTGATGCACCCGCTGAGGCTGGGTGCTTTTCTTTGAATTTGGATATTGTTAAGCAGAATGTAAAACCAATCTTGGCACCTCTTCTTTATATTAGTTTCGGAACAGAGTTAGACCTAAAGGGATTCAAAGAAAAGTAAACAAAGGACAAGAAAGTGAATTTAAAGAGAAGTGTCCCTTTCGGGGAGGAAAGAAGGACTTATCTGGAGTGCATGCAGACTTCAATAGACATGACATGCTTCTTGGACTGGATACCCGATCTGCACAACTATTCAACTTCTCATAAACCCATTACGACCCGTGTTTTAAAACCGAGAAACCTTGCTGGGACTCTTTCAGTGCCAATGGTGGTGAGGGATTTCTTCTTTTCGATCAACGGCTCCCTTTGCAGGTTTTGGCCAATCGAGCTCTCTCATTTCTCTTCTCACCGTCGCCTTATAGTGCTCTTTACGAGTTTCACTAACAAGACTCCCTCATTTCAATTTCTCTGCTCACCATCGCCTTACGGTGACCGTAGGTTTTCACCAATAAGACTCTCTCATTTTATTTCTCTTATCTTGATTGCATCGGGTTCAAGCAACTGCGTTCTCCGATTTTGAACACCTTTCACCGCTTGATCGGAAGGACTTGAACAAGGTTTGGGTCAAAAGAATTTGGATTGAATTACAACTTTGGAACCGTTCAGGCAGGATCATCGCTGAACCATTATAACATCTACCCAGTTTCACTTTTGGGGAAAATTGGATTTTTGTTTTGGTGTGACTGAACCCCAGAGAGAGGCTGCCTACGTATCCTTTCGGAATCAAGTCGAACGTAGTTCAGGGAAACATTTTTTTTACAAGCGTTTTCAAGTTCCAAAGAGGGTGTTGAAAGAAAGGTAACCGGCTCAAAGGGTTAGCAAAGGATTGGAGTGTTTGGGGTAGCGAGAATGAAAGCCTTCGTCATCCCAATCGGATAATGTTATTGCTGCAGAAAGACTAGACATAATACCTTTTGACTGCGTCTGCATTTACAGCTGTTTCAGGATCATTTCCTTCAATGTCTCCCAAGTACAATGCCCCTTTTGGCAGCAACTTTCTTATAATGTATGGACATTTCCAGTTTGGAGCAAACTTTCCTTTTGCTTCCTGGTGGTGAGGGATAATATGCCTCAAAATGAGTTGCCCTACTTCGATGTTCCTAGGTCGCACTTTCTTGTTGTAGGCACGGGCCATTCTTTGTTGATACAACTGGCCGTGGCAGACTGCGGCCATTCGCTTTTCATCTATCAGGGTTAACTGTTCCAGACAGGTTTTGACCCATTCACTATCCCTAATTTTAGCTTCAACAATGATTCGAAGGGATGGAATTTCAACCTCGACGGGTATTACGGCTTCAGTGCCATAAACCAAAAGATACGGAGTTGCTCCGACTGATGTGCGCACAGTTGTGCAGTATCCCAATAATGCAAACGGCAACTTTTCATGCCATTGCATGGAACTTTGGATCATCTTTCTAAGAATCTTCTTGATGTTCTTGTTTGTTGCTTCGATGGTACCATTAGCTTTGGGCCGATAAGGGGTGGAGTTCCGATGCGTGATCTTGAATTGCTCGCATATCTCCCTCATCAAATGACTATTCAAGTTCGCAGCATTATCCGTAATGATAGTTGCAGGAATACCAAAACGACAGATGATATTGGAGTGCACGAAGTCTATCACCGCTTTCTTAGTGACAGATTTGAGAGTAACTGCTTCAACCCACTTTGTGAAGTAGTCGATAGAAACCAATATGAATCTATGCCCATTTGAAGCTTTTGGCTCGATCGGCCCAATGACGTCCATACCCCAGGAAACAAACGGTCGAGGTGCTGACATGGGATGCAGTTCTGTAGGCGGTGCATGAATCAAGTCACCGTGCACCTGACACTGATGGCATTCCCGGACAAAATTGTAGCAATCTTTTTCCATAATCATCCAGTAATAGCCTGCTCGGAGGATTTTCTTTTCCAAAATGTACCCATTCATGTGGGGTCCACACACTCCTGCATGCACCTCATACATGATTCTTCCAGCCTCTTCGGCGTCAACACATCTTAACAAGTTGAGATCTGAAGTCCTTTTGTACAAGACCTCGCCGCTGAAGAGGAAACTGCCGGCAAGCCTTCTAATGGTTCTCTTTTGGTCTCCATTGGCTTGCTCGGGATATTCTTCATTTTCAGAAACCTCTTGATATCATGATACCATGGCTGCACATTTGATTCCAACTCAACCGTATTGCAGTAACCATGCCTTTCTCGGATTTGGATCTCCAACGTGTCAATAAGTAGATTGCCTGGATACGGCAACATCGAGGCCAAAGTAGCGAGTGCATCGGCTAACTCATTGTGAAAACGAGGAATGTACCTGAACTCGAATAACTTGAACCGCTTGCTAAGATCTTCCATATGTTGCCTGTATGGAATAATCTTGACATCCCGGGTTTCCCATTCACCCTGAGCTTGTCAGATAATCGAGTCCGAGTCTCCCATGATTAACAGCTCTTCGACATCTTTGTCAATTGCCATATTTATACCCATAATGCAGGCTTCATACTCGGCAGTGTTGTTAAGTGCAGAAAAATCGAAGCCGGGCTGTAGCTGGATAGAGTTGATCATCGGGTGAGATCAAAATTGCCCCAATTCCGACGCCTTTTGCGTTTACAGCTCCATCGAAGAACATTTTCCAAGAATTAGTGTCTTCTGATGTTACCTCAACTGAATTCACCTCCTCGTCCGGGAAGTAAGTGCTCAATGGCTGATATTCATGGTCGATAGGGTTTTCAGCTAGGCGATCCGCTAAATCCTAGGCTTTCATTGCCGTACAGGTGACATAGACTATGTCGAATTCAGTGAGCAGGATCTGCCATTTTGCTAACCTCACTGTGGGCATCGACTTTTGGAATATGTACATTAAAGGATCCAGCCTGGTGATGAGGTAAGTGGTATAGGCCAACAAGAATGCCTAAGCTTCTGAGCGACCCAGTTAGAGCGCAGCAAGTTCTTTCGAACAAAGTGTATTTGGCTTTGTAACTGGTAAACTTCTTGCTCAGATAGTGGATTGCCTGCTCTCTCTTTCCGGTCACATCATGTTGCCCTAGGACGCAACCAAAGGAATTTTCCAAGACTGTCAAATACAAAAACATAGGCCTCCCAGGTTCAGGTGGGACCAAGACTGGCGGGTTCGACAGATATTCTTTGATCTTGTCAAAGGCTTCTTGACACTCATCCGTCCATTTAATCGCTGCATCTTTCTTTAACAGCTTGAAGATGGGTTCACATGTAGAAGTCAACTGAGCAATGAATCGGCTAGTGTAGTTCAACCTTCCCAGCAGGCTCATAACCTCTTTCTTGGTTCTTGGAGGAGGCAAATCCCGAATAGACTTTATCTTTGTTGGGTCTAACTCGATGCCCCTCCAACTGACTATAAATCCCAAGAGTTTGCCAGACGGAACCCCAAATGCACATTTAGCCGGGTATAGCTGTCACGCCCCAAAATCCGAGGAGCGCGACCGGCGCTCAACCGAGTAAACCCGACCGAGCAAGCCTGTTAGATCTCATTCTACCCAAACTAACTCATGAATAAATTGGAGATGGACTCCATTAATCAAGTTCTATAAATATATCATTCACGATTTCCATTTCATTTTCCATTAGCAACTTCATTCGCCATAGTAAAGGTATTACAAGTTTTATACATCATTGCCAAACATCAATACTTCTATTTTAAATTCCCATGCCCGACACTACCCACAACCTGTCTACGGAGCCTCTAAATATAATTGAAGAATAATATGGAAATGCCGGTAACAAGGCTCCGGCTATACCTTATACAGATACCAATATAAACTCCGGAGGAAAGGCGGCATGAGCCACGTAGGGCCCCGAGAGGAAAGGGGCTCACCAATACAGCTGATGGAAAGTGGAGGAGGTGCTACTGTCAGTGGACTGGAGTACCTGCTATAGAACCACCTACAATCATAATACGAATGTAGCACCCCCGGCAAAAGGGACGTCAGTACATTTGAATTGTACTGGTATGTATAAACAAACTTCACCCCAAGTAAAATCAAATAACACACACAAGTAACAGACATCAATAATTACCCACAACAAGCCAAATATGTTATTACCACAGTTGTTCCAAGTGCATCATTTACGATTCCTTCCATCATTTGTTTCTCAGTTCTTACCACATAACACATTCACAATCACACACCCACATTTGGTTTGTTTCCATTTACTTGCACCATCATATCGTAATACTTAACCAACAACATTCAAGGCACATAAATCACAAGAATTCACAAATAGTTCACATAAGTAAACACATACTTCCATGTCGATATCCTCAAGCTTTTACAAACTTTGCACATAACAAGATAGGCACATCAAATCACTTCTCACAATCACATATAACTTGGTGGTATGGAAATCAACTAAGGCAATCAATTCACATATTCTCATACAAGGTACACATACCGTATGCTCGTCACAACAAGGGGGATCCTACAAGAGTTAAAGTTAGCCATACATACCTTTCTTGAGCTTTCCTTTAATTACTACGATATTCCGAAAATTCTAGCAACTTCAATCTATTTTGGGACATAGCAAAATTGAACACAAATTAGGAAGATATTCATAATTCTAGCTCATTTGAGCATTTTATCAAATACTAGTTGAGCATCTTGATTTCAAATCCCCTTTTCAAGATTTTCTTCATTCCCTAACCCAATCTTACTTATTTATGTTAACATCTTTCCATAAACCTAAGTTGTACATGCATGTATACACAATAGCATTACACCCAATAATCATACCTCAATACCCCATCTTATACTCTAAACTCGAAATTAAAACCTAGGGCATAGAATCTTACCTCTTAGATGAAGAACTTGTGATTGGGTTCTTTGATTCTTGAAGATTGATGCAAGATTGGATGATTTACATGTTTGTTTCCTCCTTCTCTCTCTAAAATGCTCTCACCTCTCTCTAAAATCAGTAGAAAATGGCCCCAAATGAAGCCCCAAAGGCTATATATCAAAATGGGGTCGGGTTATAAAAATTAGAAAATTAACCCTCCGATGTCAATTCTGCTATAGCAGAATGGACCGCAGAATGCGAATGCTGGCCGCATAATGCACCGCAAAATCGGTGCCCAAAACTGGGCTACACTGGTTCAATCTGCGGTTTTATTTGCGACGGCAGATTAAAAATGCGGACCGCATATGCGGTCGCAGATTTGACACGGGATAGCATTTTCCAGCCTTTGGTAATTTGATCATAACATTGCGTAGGAATGTCCAAATGACGAACGGTTTGAAGCGTTGGAAACTAGACTCAAAGACCTTTCATCTGATAGGTTATTCATCACATAAAACATTATACATATTTAGATATGCTTGTTCAAAGTAGGGACTAGTGCAAGATCGTTGGGAATTTTTGCCTATTATGGACTTTTCCAATTTTTCTTAGACTTTGGCCTTTCCTTGGACCCCAAATTACTTACCATAAGACTTATACACATATTTACCAAATCCAATGGATGCACACCATGTTAATAGCACATAAAAATGTTATAATAAGCCTATGTGACACCAAGAAATCTTAAATTACTTAGCGAAANCTTCCCATAAACCTAAGTTGAACATGCATGTATACACAATATTAATACACCGAAGAATCATACCTTAATAACCCATCTTATACTCCAAACTCGAAGTTAAAACCTAGGGTATAGAATCTTACCTCTTAGATGAAGAACTTGTGATTGGGATCTTTGATTCTTGAAGAATGATGCAAGTTTGGATGATTTAAATGTTGGGTTCCTCCTTCTTTCTCTAAAATGCTCTCACCTCTCTCTAAAATCAGTAGAAAATGACCCCAAAATGAACTCTAAAGCCTATATATTAAAATGGGGTCGGGTTATAAAAATTAGAAAATTAACCCTCGGATGTCAAGTCTGCTATAGCAGAATCCACCGCAGAATGGGTATGCGGGCCGCAGATTCGTTGCAGAACTCGTTGCCCAAAATTGGGCTGTTCTGTCTCAATCTGCGACCATTCGGCGATCGCAGAATGGTTATGCGGTCCGCAGAGTTAAATCTGCGATCGCAGATTTCACACAGAATCGCATTTTTCCAGCTTTTGGTAATTTGATCATAACTTTGTGTAGGAAGGTCCAAATGACGAACGGTTTGAAGAGTTGGAAACTAAACTCGAAGACCTTTCATTTGATAGGTTATCCATCACCTAGAACCTTATATATATTTAGATATGCTCGTTCTAAGTAG
>NW_017684862.1:4429-7220 GCF_001879085.1 Nicotiana attenuata | reverse complement strand
AATTCTCATTTGAGAAGCTTAAAGTTGAAAGAATGAACTAGGAATGGATTTTTGAGTAAGCGACCTCGGAATCAGGATCTGAAGGTTCCAGCAGGTTCGTATGATGATTTCGGACTTGGGCGTATGCCCGGTTCGGGTTTTGGATAACCCGGGAGCGTTTTGGCGCCTATTGTGGAAGTTAGCATTTTAGAAGGAATTTCATAAGTTTGGCTTGAAGTGCATTTCAGTGTTATCGATGTCCGTTTGGGATTCCGAGACTGTGAATAGCTCCGTATGGTGATTCTGGAGTTGGCGGCGCGATCGGAAGGGAATTCGGAGGTCCGTAGGTCATGTTGGAGCCATTTGGCTAAAGATAAAAATTTGAAGGTTTTTGAGAAGTTTGACCGGAAGTGGACTTTTTGATATCGGGGTCCGAATCCGATTCCGGAAGTTGCAGTAGGTCCGTAATGTCAAATATGACTAGTGTGCAAAATTTGAGGTCAATCGGACGTGATTTGACAGGTTTAAGCATCAAAAGTAAAAATTGGAAGTTCTAAAGTTTATAAAGCTTGGATTGGGGGTTGATTCATGATTTTAGCATTGGTAGATGTGATTTGAGGCCTCGCGCAAGTCCGTAATGTGTTGTGGGATTGGTTGGTATGTTTGGTTGGGGTCCCGGGGGCCTCGGGTGGATTTCGGGTGGTTAACGGATCGAAAGTGAAATTTGGGATGGCTTGAGATTTGCTGCTTCTGTTATAACCGCATCTGCGGTTCTTGGATCGCAGAAGCGGGACCGCAGATGCGGTCAAAAGCTCGCAGAAGCGGAAGGGGCCAGGTCCAAGGAAAACCGTAGAAGCGGCCCAGGGACCGCAGAAGCGGTTCCGCTTAAGCAGCCCCCAAACCGCAGAAGCGCTCAGTTCCTTCATGCCCAAAACCGCAGAAGCGGAAATTGCACCGCAGAAGCGGAACACCTGGAGGCAGTAAGGTTGTTTTAAATCGTGAATGGAGTCATTTCTCTCATTTGGTTCATGGCTTGGGGCGATTTGGGGAGCTCCAAAGAGTGGAACTTCGTCATCTATATAAAGGTAAGTTATCCCCATCACTTTTGAGTTAAATACATCAATTATGTATGGATTTAAGCATGAAAATTAGTGTAAAAATGGAGGTTTTTGGTGGAAACCTAGAAAATGATATTCTTGGAATTTAGCCACGATTTTGAGTATGGAATTAGGATAAAAATATATATTTGAGTTCCTGAGGTCATGGGTAACCTTCGTCTTCGAGAAATTTTGGATTTCGGGCTCCTAGGCCCGAGGGCATTTTGGTCATTTCACTAAGCAGAGTTGAGAAACTGTATAATTTGATTTTCTAACAAGTACTTGAGCATGTTATCATTAGTTTGTCGTTAATTGGCTAGTTTTGGTGCTTTGTGCGTCGGTTCAAGCCTTCGGAAGAATGTTGGATGCCGGTTATGAGTCTTCGGAGCGAGGTGAGTCTCCTTTCTAATCTTCTAAGGGGAAATTTACCCCATAGGTGGAGTAATTGATTATGTGCTCCTATCTGTGGTGGCTACGTACGCACGAGGTGACGAGAGTCCGTGCGTAACTACTATTATGCTATTGTTCGGGTAGTTAGGACCCAAAAGCATGTTGCACGTGGATTAATTGTGAACCCATTGGTAGCTCGAATTGTTTAACTCACATAGAATTAGTAAGTAAATTTCTAAAAGGGATTAAACTTCATTTCTTAAATTGTTAAAGGAGGATTGGTTTTATTTGAATAAATATTCCTCGATAAGTTCTTATTTGACTGATTGAGCATGTATTTTATGTGTCCCTGCGTCGCATGGATGATTCGCGAGCAGGATATGTGTTTGTTTATGGAACATGACGAGCGCCTCGGTGAGAATAGATGCATCTATGGTTCGTGCCGCTCGACCCTCGGCAGTGCACAATTTACATTTCTGTTGGAGCGGGCCGTCGACCTCAGCATGATTTGCGCGTGTTTATCTGTTACTTGAAAATTTTAAATGTGGAATTGGCCCTACGTGGCTTGATATAAACTGATAAGATAATAAAGAACAAACTTTAGAAGCCCTGGATTTATTGTTGAAGGTGTTTACCTGTTTTTCTGGCTTCACAATCAGAACTTAATGTTTTGAGCCTTTTGATGCCCTTTCTTTCTAACCTCATCCAAAAGCTCACATTACAGTCCAGAGAAAGACCTTCCGATCCGTCTTCGAGAGATGCCAAGGCGAGCAAGTAGAGGTGAATCATATCAGGGGCAACACTCCGGTCCAAACAAGGAAAATGCAAAAACGAGAGAGTCTTATTGGTGAAAACCCTCACGGGCACCGTAAGGCGATGAAGACTGAGAGAAATAAAAAATGAGAGAGTCTTATTGGTGAAAACCTTCACGGGCACCATAAGGCGATGATGAGTTGAGAAAAAGACCAAAATGAGAGAGGCTTGGTGGTGAAAACCCTTCGGGCACTACAAGTCGAATAAGGATTGTGAATCAGATTGGATAAGTGGAGCATTGAAGCCCAGTTTCATGGCAAAAAGGTACGATAAGAGCTGAACATCAGATTTGCTTAACAGAATAGGCCGCAGGTGCATGTTCTTGCCTTGGCTGCAATCAAAAGGTGGCCTTATTTCAATTTGACGTGAAGAATAGAATGCCTTTCAACAACATAAGGGAAGGGGGCAAGAATAAGTTTCTATTCAGACTCCTCCAACTCCAGGCTTCTCTTCTCCTAGGAATCCTAACTTGGTATGCAAGCTCAAGAAAGCGATTTATGTTACGGCCTCCG
>NW_017684862.1:0-2694 GCF_001879085.1 Nicotiana attenuata | reverse complement strand
CGGGTGCCTCGTTGAGAGGGTATTCATGTGTTATAAGATTTATGGAGTTGATTATATTCGGGGCCAAGTCAGAGCGGGCGACTCTCAGCAGCGGTCCTAGTGAAAATTCAAAAGATGAAGTATAATACTTAATGATTTCGAGCCTATAGGCGCAGTTGAGAATCAAGCTTATGCAGCAGCTTACGAATGGAGACTCAGGACGTTCTGTGATGTTTTGGCTTGCGGTATGGCATTTGAGAGATATGAGTCAGTTCATGGGATTTGAGACAGCATGGTCTCGTGATTCGAGGTCGCTCAGGATGAGTGCAGAGGGAGTAGGTTATCTGCTGGAAGAAATCAGTGATATCTTTAAGGCAATCAAGGATAAATTGGAAGAAGGTAGTTGATTGGCCATAGTTGAATTTGGCATATTGGTGTTGGTAGTCAGTTTCTGCAGCGTGATCGAGTTATGTAAGTGATTGGTGATGGCACGTATCAGGCTTGTCAGGCACCGCAAATGATGTTATTCAGAGACCTTCTATTGTTATGGCCTGTTGTGTGGAAGCAGATTCCGGAAGGGGCTATGGTGGCTTAGACCACTACTTGGATGGTTGCATATTTTACGATTATGAGTATTCGCTCGTGCGTTGCTATGTTTCTCCTGAAGTGAGTTAAGTGAAAAGTTCTTATATGATGAAGTGTTAAAATGTTAATGTTAAAAATCGTGTTCTATCGTATGTTGGCACATTGGTGCAGTAAGTAGCATGGGAATTCAAAGTGAGGATCAAGGTTGCAGCTTGGTGCTGGTAAGGATGTCACGGGCTCGGATGAGCAGGAAAGGAGCTTCGGTGTTTAAGGTAAGTTGGCATTGTCTTCAGCGTCCCCTGAGATTGGTGCCTGGTAAAGGGGGCTTGTATCATGGTTAATGATTCTTGATCGCTTTCAGCGTTAGTGCGGTCGGTGGGTTGGAGGTAAGACCAAGTAAATTGTTATGGTAGATTGTAGGGGAGTGTCCCACAGGTTTCATAAATGTGGCACGTAGTCACTTGACTGATTTAAGATCTAGACCTAGTATGAGGATTGTGGTAATATCATTAATTTGAGAATTTATGCCCGGAGGGCACTCTGTTTATTGGGTTATGGACTGTGGAGGTTCGCTCCGGTTATGATGGTGGTCCTTATGTGTTATGAGAAGAGGAAAAATTAGTATGGACCTTTGAAAGGTTATTGGCTTAGTTTGATATGATCAGGATCGACTTGAGGTCGGTGGATGGGTGTAAATGTGAATTTGGGCTCTATGTCAGGCCAGCTGTGTTCATTTCAGTAATGCGCTCCTTATGGGGTAGTCAGGGTGTTATTTCGTTATCAGATATTCCATGTAGTGATGCATTGCGCCGTGAGAGTTGCGAGACGGCTTGAGAAATTTCTTATGTGTTGAAGATCCGTGCAGAGATGATGTATTATGAACATGATGGCTCTTGAGATTCAGTCTGTATATCGCACCCTAGTTGTGCTTGAGTTTTGTAGCTTATGACGCTATATGTTCCCTCAGGGATGGTATTATGCACTTAGCGTGCTTATGACCGATATTTGGTATGCTGTTGTAATGAGCAAATTTAGCTCGATGCATATCTCCTTATGTGAGTTCTACGTGTGGATCGGTTGGCACGCCGCCATGGGTATGTTATTTGGATCGGTTGGCACGCCGCCATGGTTATGTTGTTTGGATCGGTTGGCACGCCGCCATGGTTATGTTATTTGGATCAGGTTGCACGCCGCAACAACGTAATGTTCAGTATAGTTTTCCATATCTGTTTATTGTGTTCTGTTTCCTATTTTCTAAGGGAAGTCCGTATTAGTGCGGGAGTTAGATAATTCCTTTCAGAGTTCATTTTTCTTTTTGTATCGTATTTTAAAATGGCAGCCTATTGGCACATTGTGGTATCACATGAGACTTTTGATTATGTCCGGGGTGGCTTATGGCCTGAGCAATTAGTACTGGGTGAGGTGAGCCCATTGGAATCAGGATCAGTACAATCTGACTATATAGAGTATGTTAAGGAGCAATATCTCCACTTGTTTCAGAATATGGTAATGTTTCTTGCCAGAAGTATAGACTCAATGATTGATTGACTCGGCAGTGATTATGAATTTCTTCACATCTCTTCCGTTGTGGCGGTGTTGTAAGAGTGGGAGTAAGACCTGTGTATGTTATGGGGTGCAATGGGAGCACCAGATTCGTGGAATTTCGACTAAGTTGAACAGAAAATGTTATCGTGATCCGGTGAGTAAAATGAGGGAAAGTGCGAATTCAGCAAAGATATGCAGTCATGTTTGGGTACAACATGTAGTGATCGATTTGGTGATTGTATGTTGGAAGCAGGTCGGGCATAGAATTGCGGATGTTGGAATTAGGCCCTAAGGCTTATTTGCTTTAAAAAAAAGGGAATATCTTCAAAATTTGATCGAGCTGATGTGCTCAACTGAGTTCTGGTAGCACGCGAAGGTGCACGAGGTGTTAAACAGTGATTTCAGACTACTCCAGCATAGTTCTCAGCACGTTCGAGGATGAACGTTTGTTTAAGTGGGAGAGAATATAACGACCCGACTGGTCGTTTTGAGTCCTGTTGACATGTGATTTTTGACCCTCCCCGAAATTTTACCCATTTTTAGCATGTAAATATTTAGTTTAGGCCTAATATCGCCATTTTAACT
>NW_017684861.1:4592-7220 GCF_001879085.1 Nicotiana attenuata | reverse complement strand
TGGATCGGGCTGCACGCCGCAGCAGTATATCTATACGGATCGGGCTGCACGCCGCAACGGTATACTATGATTTCGGTTATTGTGAAATAAATGAGTTGAGTACTGGCTTAAAGGATTTTTCCTGGCTTCTTCATTTAGTTGTTGTTTAAATGTTCTTACTGCTTGATATAGAACTGCTTAGTGCTCTTTACGAGATTTCTTTCCGTCAGTCATTATTTATTGCTATTACTCACTGAGTCGGAGTACTCACATTACTCCCTGCACCATGTGTGCAGATACAGGTATTCCGGAGGCGTAGATTGAGCTGTCTCTGCTGTTCAGATCTCACCGGAGTCATCGAGGTAGCTGCATGGCGTCCGCAGACCCGATTTCTCCCTCTATCCTCTTTACTTTCAGTATTTTAGACTATCTTTTGTTTAGGCTGTTTCTCAGACTTGTATTAGAGGCTCTTGACTCGTGACACCGGATCGGTGGGCTTGTAGTGATGTTATTACGTTCTTTCCGCGTATTGTATCCACTGTTTCAGACTTGTGTTTTATGTTAATTTGGTATTTGAACCCTGTTAATTGGTAACAAACTCTATGTGAGGGATTGAGAGTGCTGAAATGGTCAGGCTTGCCTAGCATTGTGTTGGGCGCCATCACGATCGGAGTTGGGGTCGTGACAAGTTGGTATCAGAGCCTAGGTTACTAGGTCTCTGAGTCCTGAGCCGGTTTAGTAGAGTCTCGCGGAGCGGTACGGGGAGGCCTGTATTTCTCTTCGAGAGGCTGCAGAACCTTTAGGAAAATTCCACATTCTTGAAATTCTTGTCGTGCGAACTTGTTGAGCCGAATGCTAAATTTCTCCTTATTCTATTCTCTCACAGATGGTGAGGACATGAGCTACCGGACGTGACGGACGACCACCAGTGCCACCTACTGAGGCCACCAGAGGCCGTGGACGCGGTCGTGGTCGTGGCCGAGGCAGAGCGGCGAGGGCAGCACCTATTGATCCACCAACTGCCCCAGTTCCGGATCAGGCTTCAACAGTACCAGCTTAGGCACCGGCAGTGCCCATAGTGATTCCCGGCCTTCAAGAGACATTAGCTCAGATCTTGACAGTGTGCACGGGCCTGGCTCAGGTGGTTTCAGCCACCACAGCACCAGCAGCTACTTCACAGGCCGGGGGAGGCAATCAGACCCCCGCTGCTCGAACACCTGAGCAGTTAGGGCAGGGATTACATACTCCAGAGGCACCTCCAGCTCAGCCAGTGGTACCAGTACAGGAGTTCAGGGTTCCAGTTATGCCCGAGGACGAGCAGCGTCGCCTCGAGAGGTTTGGTAGACTCCAGCCTCCGACATTTAGTGGAGCTGAGGGCGAGGATGCCCAGGGTTTTCTTGACAGATGTCAGTGGATGCTCCGTACATCGGGGATTCTTGAGTCCAGTGGGGTGGCTTTTACTACTTTTCAGTTTACTGGAGTTGCCTTCACTTGGTGGGAGGCGTATGAGCGGCGTAGGCCGGTTGGTGCAGCACCTTTGACTTGGCACGAGTTCTCCACTCTCTTCTTGGAGAAGTATGTACCGCAGTCTCGCAGGGAGGAGCTGCACAGGCAGTTTGAGGGGCTACGGCAGGGAGATATGACAGTGTCCCAGTATGAGATAAGATTTTCTGAGTTGTCTCGGCATGTAGTTTGGTTGGTTTCGACAAATCGTGAGCGTATCCGGAGGTTTGTTGATGGTCTCACCTATCCTCTTCGTGTTCTTATGACTAGGGAGCGAGTGCTGGGTGCCACATTCGAGGAGGTGGTTGATATAGCCCGAGAGACCGCTCAGTCAGCTCGACCCGAGTATCGAGGAGGATCTTCAGGTCATGGTTATCAGGGTTCTCAGCAGAGTCAGCCATCTCTCAGCGCTCTTCCAGCACAAAGTTCGTCTCGTGCTCCATCTGCTCAGGGTTCTTCCAGGCCGAGTGCATCAGCTAGTCACTCCGGCGCGAGGGGTTCCCTTCAGTCCCAGTTCC
Organism: Nicotiana attenuata; assembly: GCF_001879085.1. Classification (NCBI taxonomy): domain Eukaryota; kingdom Viridiplantae; phylum Streptophyta; class Magnoliopsida; order Solanales; family Solanaceae; genus Nicotiana; species Nicotiana attenuata. The sequence goes on along the minus strand of NW_017684861.1, from coordinate 5,220 downwards.
CAGCACCCGGGAGTTGCTATGAGTGTGGAGAGTTCGGGCATATGCGGAGGAAGTGTCCTCGTCGTGCTGCTAGCTCATCTCAGCAGAGGGGTTAGCCCTCATCTTCTGGTCCAGTTTCTTCAGCACCCGCCTCGCTAGTTAGGGGTGAGGGTCAGGCAGCCAGGGGTCGCCCCGGGGGTGGTGGTCGATCGGGAGGTGGTCAGGCTCGCTTTTATGCTCTTCAGGGCAGGACAGATACTATTGCTTCGGATGCTGTGATTACAGGTATTATTTCAGTCTGCCACAGAGATGCCTCAGTCTTATTTGATCCCGGTTCCACCTATTCCTATGTGTCTTCATATTTTGCTCATCATTTGGGTACGACCCGAGGGTGTCTTGCTTTACCTGTTCATGTATCTACCCCGGTGGGCGATACAGTTGTTGTAGACCATGTATACCGGTCGTGTTTGGTTACTATTGGGGGTCTGGAGACCCGAGTGGATCTATTGTTATTGAGCATGGTAGATTTCGATGTTATTTTGGGCATGGACTGGCTATCTCCGTGTCATGCTATTCTAGACTGTCATGCTAAGACAGTCACCTTGGCTATACCGGGTGTTCCGAGGATCGAGTGGCGTGGTGTGACTGA
>NW_017684861.1:0-662 GCF_001879085.1 Nicotiana attenuata | reverse complement strand
AAATCACTGGTTCTCAGAACGGGTTTTAAAGCTTATTTTAGTTCCGCGAGCTTAAGTCCAGTTTCCACCAGTTTTTGATCGACCTTGAGAGCTCGTTGGACGGAATTTGAAGGGGATTTCGACTAGGTGTGATTGGAGGTGAGTTCCTTGGCCTAAATACATGAATTAATGGTAGAATTTGCATTGAAATTTGTGAAAATTCATCAAAAGAGGGTAAAGCTAGGGCTTGGGAATGTGATATTTCAAAGTGGAATTTGAGGGGTCAAATGGACTCCGATTTTGGTAATTTTGATATGTATAGACTCGTGGCGAGATAAGGAATCCGGTGATGTTAAGTTTTCTGAGTTTTTCGAGAAGTGGGCTCGGGGCTCGGGTTTTCTCAACTTCGTGAATTTCGATGTTTTTCGAGTCTTTTCGATTGGGTTATATTCCCTTAGCCTATTGTAACGTATTCGTTGTGGTTTTGGCCAGATTCGACGCGCGAGGAGGTTGATTTGCAAGGCAAGGGCATAGCGAGCTAGGACTTTGGCCGGCTTGAGGTGAGTAATGGTTATAAATGATGTCCTGAGGGTTTGAAAACCCCGGATTTGCACAACGTAGTGCTATGTTGAGGTGAGACACACGCTGCATGTCGTGCGTGGGGTCCATTACTGCTGGGGATT
>NW_017684860.1:3593-7221 GCF_001879085.1 Nicotiana attenuata | reverse complement strand
TGAGAAAATCTTGAAAAGGGGATTTGAAATCAAGATACTCAACTAGTATTTGATAAAATGACTCAAATGAGCTAGAATTATGAATATCTTCCTAATTTGTGTTCAATTTTGCTATGTCCCAAAATAGATTGAAGTTGCTACAATTTCCGGAATATCGTAGTAATTAAAGGAAAGCTCAAGAAAGGTATGTATGGCTAACTTTAACTCTTGTAGAAACCCCCTTGTTGTGACGAGCATACGATATGTGTACCTTGTATGAGAATATGTGAATTGATTGCCTTAGTTGATTTCCATACCACCAAGTTATATGTGATTGTGAGAAGTGATTTGATGTGCCTATCTTGTTATGTGCAAAGTTCGTAAAAGCTTGAGGATGTCGACATGGAAGTATGTGTTTATTTATGTGAACTATTTGTGAATTCTTGTGATTTATGTGCCTTGAACGTTGTTGGTTAAGTCTTACGATATGATGGTGTAAGTAAATGGAAACAAACCAAATGTGGGTGTGTGATTGTGAAAGTGTTATGTGGTAAGAACTGAGAAACAAATGATGGAAGGAAATCGTAAATGATGCACTTGGAACAACTGTGGTAATAACATATTTGGCTTGTTGTGGGTAATTATTGTGGTGACTTAAATTGCATATGAGTTGTTGAATATGATGAAGTGGTATTGATGGCTACAGAAATTCTTGTGAATTGTTGTGGTTGTTCTTTGAGAATTGTTGTTGTTGTTCTTGTGAATTGTTGTTGTTGTGTGTTGTTTGTGAATTGTGATTGTTCGGTGGGATCGGGTTGCGCGCCGCAACACGAAGTAATAAGGTGTGGGTTGTGGTGATAAGGGTGGACGAGGTAATAAGGGTGGAAAGTGATCGAAATCACTATTGAAATGAAAGTATGAGAAATTTGTGAAATCATTGATGTGATAATGTTGAAGGGGAAAAGGAGAGATTGTAAAACTTATTTGGCTTTGATTGTTTCTTTCACGTGCATTTGATCGTTGATTCTATTGATGTTTGTTACTTGTGTGTGTTATTTGATTTTACTTGGGGTGAAGTTTGTTTATACATACCAGTACAATTCAAATGTACTGACGTCCCTTTTGTCGGGGGCACTACATTCGTGTTATGATTGTAGGTGGTTCTATAGCAGGTACTCCAGTCCACCGACAGTAGCACCTCCTCCACTTTCCATCAGCTGTATTGGTGAGCCCCTTTCCTCTCGGGGCCCTACGTGGCTCATGCCGCCTTTCCTCCGGAGTTTATATTGGTATTTGTGTAAGGTATAGACGGAGCCATGTTGCCGGCATTTCCATATTATTCTTCAATTGTATTTAGAGGCTCCGTAGACAGGTTGTGGGTAGTGTCGGGCATGGGGATTTAAAAATTGAAATATTGATGTTTGGCAATGATGTATAAAACTTCTAATATCTTTAATATTGCGAATGAAATTGCTAATGAAAATGAAATGAAAATTGTTAATGATATGTTTATAGAATTTGATTAATGGAGTCCATCTCCTATTTATTCATGAGTTAGTTTGGGTAGAATGAGATCTAACAGGCTTGCTCGGTCGGGTTTACTCGGTTGAGCGCCGGTTGCGCTCCTCGGATTTTGGGGCGTGACAAAACTTGGTATCAAAGCCTAAGGTTTTAAAGTGTCCTAGGATGTCTCGGAGCCGTGTCTAGTAGAGTCCTTCTTATCGGTGTATTGTCGACCACATCTATAAGTTGGAGGCTATTCATACATTTAGGAATTTCACCCTTCTTTGATACTCAAATCATGCAATAGAGCTCAAGTTAGGGAGCTGATTTCCTCTCTAAGTCTTATTCTCAAGATTGGTACTTTTGATACCATACTCCGCGAATTTGAAGCATGTAAGGAGGGATTGATCCCACCATTGAGTCCGAGTGGATTACCCAAGGACTTGTTAGAAGAATGTGTTGAGCCATGGAGGGATTGGTAGAACTTGTTGTTAAGGGGAGTACCCTTGTTCCTACTAATGTCACTGCACCACCAGATCATGTAGAATATCATCAGTATGTAGGGATAAAACCCCGTCTTTTAGAAATTGAGCTTCCATGGTGCCCGCGTAAATAAGTTCAAAATATAAGTGATGCAGTACTCGTTTTATTATGTTAAGCGAATTATTGTTGTAAAAATATATGTGGTAGGTACTTCTTCATGTGTTTAATATGTTATTCTTATTAAATGAGGATATATGAAGAATGTGAACTATGTGCTAAAGTGCCTAGACTTCAGGTCAAGTTTAAATTGAGATTTGATGCCAAATTGTGTGAGAAAAGAAAACTCATTATGGTTAATTCCTCCAAAATGTCCTTACGTGTACCAAAGGTATTTGATTGATTGTGTCTGGTTCTTGGTAATGTATAAAGATATTTGGAAGTGAAGTAAGTGGCTGTGTAAATGTGTTAAAACTGAATGTTGGATTCCTGCTGTTGTTGATACTTTACATGAATTGGTGTTGTGACCCGATTTGTGAAAGATGCATTCCAATATGATCAATGTGCTATTATTGACAACTTAAAAAAACGGTGCAAGGAATATGAATCATGTATTGAAATGCTAAAACCTTAAATTGAAGTTGGAGATGCATATATTATGTCAAACTATGTGAAATCCTCTGTGTATAGAGATGTTGAAATAAGTCAAATAACTTTGAGAAATAGAGTATGGCCAATGTGTCGAGAACTCGAATTGTAATTGTACCTGGTGATGCTTATGACATGAGGGAATATGAAACAGATTATGATATTGATGTGAAATATGCGGAAGTGATGTGAAATGCAGGAAATAAGAGATTGTGTTATGAAATGCGGCCTAGTGCCAAGTATGATGTGATAATTATGGCCCCAAGTGCGGATGGACTAATATACGTGAAAATGGCATGATTCTTTTATTTGATAATGTGGTGATCATTTAAAGTGTTTGATTTGTACTTGTGATTTCCTTGTTATTGTATGAAACGCATAGGTGTATAATTTGATATGTGAGCCCTATGGAAGGGCCATGAAATGTAGCCTAGAGGTATGGAAATTATGTGAAAGCTATGTGATCCCTTTTTATTTGGTAATGTGGTGATTGTTTAAAGCTTTTCTTAAACCCTTATGATTTCCTTGTCTTTGCATAGAGTATGTTCTTAGAAAGAATCTAAATTACAAAACATTTCATGCACATGCTCTTTGAGTTAGACGTATTATTCACAAAGTTTCTCTATCACAGTTCTCTTATTTTCACGAGTCACTCCGGAATTGAGCTCTCACAGTATGTATATGGCTTCTAGTATTTGAACTATTGATACTTCCCACTTGCTTTTCCTAAATTCTCAACAAGGGACTATTCCCCATGAATTTCTTACAGAAACTTTTTATCTAAATGGACAACATCTGCCCACTTGTTCCCGTCATAGGAAGATATTGTGCCTCCATAACTTTCGTGTCCACTTGGGACATCCCGTAGTAGGAAGCTCACCTTGTCCTAGTATTGTGGTTGCTTGTGGCATGGTCGTATGTTGCAGTTGGGAGCTAAAATAGCAGAAACATGTCCAGCTCATAACAAATGTTTATCTTCTCTTTACACCTCCAACATGTGTAATTTTCTCAAGTAAAA